>NW_026125308.1:0-142298 GCF_943737965.1 Phodopus roborovskii | reverse complement strand
CAGTTACTGACAGATTGCTGAATTTCGTAATGCCAACACTACAACAGAGATCTTGGTATCATCCATAGGGCATTGTTTGGACAGGTATTCAACAAAAGAGAACATGATGGGTCACGGTGATCCCACTTATCTTTCAATTCTCTGGAACCTATCACTGGCCTGTTTGTTTCTGGCCATATATCCCTCAGCTTCTCACTTCTGCATTATTGTCTTGGCTATAACTTGTTCTCAGTTTCCCAACAGAATCTGGACATAGCTGTGTAATCCATAAATTTGACTTTCACCAGGTAACTAAGCCCCAACAGCAGGTGATTATTTATTAGGGTATCCCAGTTTGAGGACACCATCTGTAAGCCCCCAACTCTGCTCAGCCCCACAGTCCTGATGCTTGGTTCCTTCTATTCTGCCTTCACTGTCTCTCCCCCCATATCCTTCTCTTTCCAGCTTTGCACTCCCCAGCTTCTTTCTCCCAGCCCTTTGCCCTTTCCCTAGGACTACTTGATCTACATTTCTCAATCTCTTCAAGTTAGAGATAATCTCAATCTTCCCCTTAAGGTATGGTTCCTGAGTGCCACCCCCAAAACCACATGAACCTGTGCATAAAACACATTAGTCTACCAATGAACAGGAAACAGTGTCTCCTTGAATACAAATTTCTTGATTTCATCTGCCAAACAAAAACGAATTTATGTATTTTTCTTTGAGTTCACATTAAGTATGATGGTGTATAACACTTTAAAATGAGGTGGAAATATCATTTTTTGAAGAGGTTGAGCCACAGTGGTAGTGTAGGCAGTGAAGTTCTCTTCTGCCCACCACCCTTGACATTAGATGCAAATTAGGCTTCAAAAATATACTTGTGTGACAGAGCCTGGGTGTGTGTCAAATGAGGGGTTTGATTTCTGAGTTTGCTTCTCATCTGTGTTGCTTGTTCTGTCAAATCTTGATCAAATGACAAGGTAGAATTTTAGGAAAAGTCATAGTGACTTAGGTCCAGTGGCGTGTGCATGAAGCAGTATTTCTTCTCTATCAAAAAATCAGGGAGGAGCATCCTATCACTCACCAGGGAGGAGTGAAAGCCTGTGTGCAGTTAGCATGTGAAGAACTACATAGTCTGTCTTCTACATGTAACAGGCTGCATGGAGCTGCTCCATGTATGAGAATAATTATCTGAAGGTGTATGTATTCTTTGCCCTAATGGTTTTTGTCTTTTAAGCAGCAAGGAATTCTTTTCTAAGTCATAGCAGTCAGAAAAACACTTAAAAATTTTTATTGCTTAGAATTTATATTTGTGATATACACATATAATTCCAGCACTTGGCCAGCTTGGACCCATCTAAAAACAGGAGGAGGCTTTCAACTTAAGTTCTTTAATATGTGCAGCATGCCATGAGAAGCTGATTTGTTTGTTTTTAACATTGTTGTTGAATTGTCCTCCCCTTGTGTAAGTAATCAGTAGGCCCAGAATCAAGTTTCTGCTCCTGGTGACTGCAAGGTCTATGAGGAACATGTTTCTGGGCACCAGTGAAGCACTCCAAGATCCTACTGCAGGTCTTTGCTTTTTTTCCCTCACCTTTGCAACATTTGATCTCAGGGTTCTAATGATTACAATTCCATGAGCACATTTCTCAATTCCTAAGAATCCATTGATAGTAGCACTCAGTTATCTTGTGTGACACTCAAAGAAGAAAGGAGGCTGCCTATGATCCATAGGGAAAACATCTATTGCAAGAGCATTTCCACTTTGTGATAATGCACTATGAAAAAAATCTGTGTAAAAGAACTATAAGCAAATTTCATAGAAGGAAGAATCAAGAGGCTGCATGTCTCCCCGAGGGGCAGTTGGCCCTTACTAGGGGAGTAAGACATTTTCTTCAGTGGTGTAGCCGCTAGTAAGATGCCCTCAGTCTTGTAAGTAATCCCCTTAACCAGGATCCTATAAGTGAACCTAATAAAGCTCCATTGGATCTCTCTCTCTCTCTCTCTCTCTCTCTCTCTCTCTCTCTCTCTCTCTCACACACACACACACACACACACACACACTCTCTCTCTCTCTTCTCATAGCAGTAGCTTTAACTGAATAACATTTTTAATTGCAATGTACAGTAATTTATTAATTTCTAAGTTAAAATTTAGAACATATTTTGTGATGCTTAAAGAGTCTTTTATCCATTCCACATTAATAAAGTTTTTTTATATATAGTTTGTTGACCAACTTACCCTTCATAGTTGGCCATGTAGTTGAGGCTACCCTTGATTTTAGACACCATGCTTCATTTTCCCCATCAATTGCAAATGCTTTAAATATTTTTCTTCCCATTCTTCACTGCAAAGACTATCTTATCACAGCAAGGTGGACACACATATGTCCATCCTTTCTGGGTTCTGTATTATCTCTGTCCATTCTGGCTTTGTCCTTTCAAAAGATTCTTCCTTTTATAAAATATCCTGAGGTTTACAATAGTTCTTGATACCTGTTCGCACAATTCTTAAGCTTTTTTGTTTTTTTTTCTTCAGCATTTCCTTGACTATAGTTGCTCTTTTCCATTTCCATTTAAAATTTGTAGTCACTTCATTGATTTTAAAAATAAATTCTGAGATTGTGTTTTCTATTGTTTTGAGAGTATCGTTTAATTTGTAAAGGCTGAAAACTTGGATATATTTAATACTGTTGCACATTTTGTTACTTAATATTGAAAAACACTTTAAATATTGGCACCACATAGAATTGATAACTTAATTCTAATGATAAATTGCTATTTTGTCTTTATTCTGTAAAGAGATACTTACAGTCTGTTTTGCTTAATAATTATGTGTGAAACATGTCAGCTTTATTTCTCATTTGTAAAGTTTGTGCATATGCCTTTTGTGTATGTGTATTTTGTTGTGTGGCACGAGAAATCATTATGAAACTTCTCAGAAGTCCCATGCTCCTGTTGTACCTGAAAGGCCATGGGAGTGCCTTCTAATCAAGTTTTACTATGGATGAATGATGAATGTCTATCAAGTTTTTTCAGGTAAAGAACCTTGTAAATTCACTGAGTGTTTTCATGGACTGTCCATGGACACTCATGCCTCTGTGTGACAGGCTGGTCTCTAACCATTCCATGAGGCACATGTAATATGTCACTATCCTCAGCTTCTACCCATGATTAAGATCTTTCCTGCCACCAATATTGTTTCTGGAGCTGTCACATTGTAAATGAAGCCTACCCAACAGCCAAAGAGGGACCTACAGGGTCCTGCATAGAAGCTGCTCCAGAACCTGTACCATGGGAATCTACCACTATAGTTGGTTCCCAGCATGGGTATTCTATTATCTTGGCTAGGAACTGTTACATGTCATAGGTTGCACTAAATTTTAAAACTGAATTATGCTTTGCTTCCATTTTTCTGAAAATATTATGCCTTTGGAGTAGAAGTGGGGATTTTTTTCACTTGGGAATTAGACATCTCTGATTCTAAGAGTGTTTGATAAATGATACACTGTTAAGAACACCAGCTGAGGTTGATGGAGGTTTATGGTATTTCTTTTCCTCCTATCCTCTGGAAGATCTTGTATCATGTTCATCTTTCTAGAATATTTGGAGGTATTTACACAATGTGATATAGGGCCTTGGATTTTACTATGTGAGAAAGGGTTAGAGATTAATGGCCTAAACCCTTTAAACACATGTAGGAACAGATGTATTTCCATTTTAGGCTTCAGAAGACTTTTGGATGTAGGGGGCTATTGCCCTGTGAATGCACTTGGGGCAGCTATCATAGTTTTTGAAGCAGCTTGCTTTCAAATCTAGACCAGAATGACCAGTGTTTTTGCACCAATTGAGACAACATGCATGAAAATGGGGCTATGTATCCACTAATCATAGACCTTCTGCTGGACCGCCAGGGGAAGTGATTCCCCATCTGGCTTGGGTGAAAAAACATGGCTACAGGCTCTTCTAGAGCTTGTATTGGCAAAATGTCAAGCAAGACCCTGTTTTCAATCAGTCATGGTTGGTGTGCCTTCTGGAGCCAGACTTCGGCTTCAGTAGCAGGCTTCCTTGAGGTATTCAAGAGTGTCTGAAGCAGATACTGCTTGTGTGAGAGCTTTTTGAGCTGGCTGCTTGGCTGACAGACCTCCACTAGGGCAGCCAGGTACCAGGGGAGGGTCTAACAGCTGTAAATTAGGGAGGGAACTCACTCTGGCCTGCAACATTTTACCTTATTAAAAGGAAGACTTGACTATAAAAGGGTGTTTTTATCTGGAGTGACTATATGTAACAGAGCTCTAAACATGTTTAACTCCTGCCCAGTGTCTCAGGGAGCAATGGGTCCCTCTGACCTGGCTCTCAAGTATTTTGAAAACGTTTGTAATCATTACAATATTCTACACATGTCAGTGTATTTAAACCTGAAAAATATCAGGAGTATCAAATTTATTACTTATTGAATATGAAAAAGTCCTATCATTTTATTGTTCCTTTACTCTTATAAGGATGTTACTCCAGCAAGATGTCCAGCCTCCACTCTCTTGGTTATGACTTTGATTTTCTTATGGACACATCTATGATTTTATGAAGATATTTTCCTCGTATATCCATGGACATCACTGTTCCTTTACTTGGGAAATATCAGTTACAAGATGGTTCATCCTTACCTGGCTTTTATTTCTGCCATCTTCTTTGAATTTTCATATTTATTTCAATTGCATTATGAACTTAAACTAACTCAGCATGGCCAAGCTTCTGATTGTGTTGTGATTTGGCTCAGTAATATTTCACTGTGGCTTTTATCCAAGTTATTTCTACATGTTTTTTGTCTTCCTTAAACTCCCCCTGTTTCATTTCTGAGTTGTCAATTCACCTTTTAGGCTTTCTGTTTTCATAATATCTTATCTCCCCCTCCCAAGGAATAGGTACATGTGATTTTTCTGGTGATCTTTGGGGCTATCCTCCTGCTGCCAAGGATGTGTTTGATTCTTTCAGGGTCCAGCATTTTCATTGCCTAGCTCTAGCACAGCTGGAACTTTGAGTGTGTGTATAATTTTGACCAAGTCTTAAGGATTTGAGAAAGAAATTATCTGCTGCTGACTGTGTCCCTCTTTATGGAATGACATAGATACAACCCTAGAGGTATTGTGGTGCTGATAAGTGTTAGCTACAGAGCCAGGCTAAGCACTGATGTGTCAGGTGGCACTTCTGTGAACATCTGGAGGCAGACATTGCTGCAAGTCATAGTGCATAAGGAGAATTAACTGACCCCCTGGAGTAGTGAATACATTACCTGCTTTTCCAAGACAAGTAGGTAATAGTGTCTCAGGTTCTCTGGGGTTACACAGACATTTCTATTCATTGTTCTGAGAGGTATGTTTTCAGGTGAAGAGGCTAAATTAGGGAAAGCAAAGAAGATAAAAAGTGAATCATGTGATTGTGATCATACAAAAGACCATGGACTTGGTTCCAGATCAGAGTGTTTGCTCTTTCCCTCTTGTTCCAGTCTTCCTTTGAGGGGAAGCATTGCTTATTTTATGGTCACTTTTAAATATGTTCTTTAGTTAAGTTTGCTGTTTGTTCACACATACCCATTCTTTACTCATCTGTCTCCTAGTTGAACACAGTATGGTTGTTCATGACTTGTGAGCTGGATCATCTCATTCTAGAAAATGTATAGGAACATACAACAAGTCAAGTATGCTTGTCTGGGTTTGCACCAACAGTAATGGAGACTCTGTCCATGAAAAGAGTCCAGACTTGGGCAGATTCTTCTTTTTTCCCCCCTAGTGTCTCTGGCTTTATTTGTATTTCTTCAGAAGACAGTGAGGTTTTTTGTTTTGTTTTTTTTTTAATCACTTATTATTTAAGATTATAAGTACTCCCCCTTTCCTTTGCTTTCCCTCCCTCCAAACCCTCCCCATGCCTTTTTTTTTTTTTTTTTTTTTTTTTTTTGCTTTGTTTTTATTGGTGGTGATGATGGTGGAGTGGGCATGCGTGTGTGTGTGTGTGTGTGTGTGTGTGTGTGTGGTCTTAAGGATAACCTTGTGATTTTGAATAACCAATTGGTATGCTCTTCCCTAGAAAAGACTTGTTTAACTTGCTTTCAGTTTTTGTTGGTTACTTGTAGTTTTTTGTCTAGGGTTGTCTGCATTAGCTTGTCTATTAATGCAATCCTTATTTGGCTCATGTTTAGACAGTCATGTTATTTAGATTTATAGGTATATATTTTTGAAATTCTCAGGAGACACAATCTCACACCAAATTTATAGTCCACTGACTCTTAAAATCTATCTACCCACTTTTCTGCAATGATCCCTGAGTCTTAGGTGTAGGAATTGTGTTTGTAGATCAGTTTACTTGATGAGAGGTGTCTTACAGTTTTTATTGCTGTGAAGAGACACCATGACCATGGCAACTCATATAAGGAAAACATTTAATTGGGGTGGCTCACTTATTTCAGAGACTGAGTCCATTATCATCATGATGGGGAGCATGGGGGGGATGAAGGCAGATATGGTGCTGGAATACCTGAGAATCTTGTATCTTATGGGCAATGGGAAGTTGACTGTTACACTTGGCAGTATCATGACCATAGAAAAACTTCAAAGCCTGTCCCCACAGTGACACACTTCCTTCACCAAGACCACACCCATGCCAACAAAAACTACACCTCCTAATAATAGTGCCACTCCCTATGGTTGCCAATTGCATTCAAACTACCACACGGAGTGAGGATTACACTTATCTGTAGGAATAAGAACAAATACTTAGAATATAGTTAGAGTTTGTGTTGACTTAGTAAAGTGGTAGTTGTAGGTTTCCCCTCTAATATCTGTAACTATAATGAGTATTTGGCTAGGTTTCCACTACCATGTATGATTTCCTTCTTCTTGAGCACATCTTAGGTCCAATTAGAAACTAGATAGTTAATAATATTATTACTTATCCTTTTTCAGGCATCTTTATTATTTGTGTTTCTAACATCAAACCTCACAGTGGCACCACTATATTGTTCACAGAACTGTTATGTTTTTTTAAACCTTGGAAAAGAGATGCTATTTTCTTGCCTTGCAGTTACTTTGTACACTGTTTATTGTGAACAGAGCATGAATAAAGGCCCACCATGTGTGCAGTATAAGGCTTTACCATCTATCCTGGGCCTGGGATAGGCTGATGAGTATTGCTACTGGAGCAACAGAAGGCAGAGAGATGATACTAAAGTATTTTAGTCTCTAGAGTCTTAAAAGTACAACAATAATGTATAGCTGAAAATAATAAGTATGATGAACTTGAATCAGACATACTTGACTCATTTCCAAGAAGGAAGGAAAGAAGGTCAGAGTGATTAAGCCTTTCTCAGCCCACATGTGATTATTTGATTCAAAAACTCAGGTTCTAGACAACCAATGACCATCCCAAATCAACCAGAGACACTGGCTTTTGAGTTCATTGTCTCACATTGATAATAATTAAAAATAGGGACACACACACAGCAGCAAAGTGAGATCAAACTTTATCAAGTATATTCAAGAGAAAGTGAGAGAAAACTCCCAAGAGTGGGAGGGCCCAGGAGAGGGATAATCCATTGAACTGCTTGTTTGGGAGCCAAGATAATGCCTATTGATATTTCTTAATTCTCTGGGGATATTGAGTTTGAGTAAATTGTGTATGTGCTCATACCCTATGCCTGTCTCCCAAGAGGTGGTCACAAGCTGTTTGTGTGCTGGTCACCCAAACTGCTGAGTAGTCACAAGTTAACTACTCATTTTCCCACTTTTGATTTGTTTGTTGGCTGCTGATGCTGAATCATTTTGCTGATTCTTGTCAACCCCATTGGCCTTTCCTGGCACCAACCTTGTGAGTGTGCTGTGTCTATAAGCTTGGGAGAGTCTTTCTGGCTATTGGTTAACATATGGTGTTTGTATTCTAACATTTGCATACCAATTTAGCTTTACCTTTTAGCTTACTGCCTATAGAAAGCTAATTCCTATCAAGAGGAAGGAAAAAAGAAAATGCCAACAAGGGCCAACCATGATATGTTTAAACTAAACAATGCTTGGTATTGCCCTAAAGACCTTGAAAAGAATGGCTCCAATTAAAATTTGGGTAAATGATGAATCTTAACTCTATGGTGTTTATAAGAAACATGCTTCACAAAAAGACAAAACAAAAAGACATTCCAGGTCAAAACCAAACATGAGAGCCATTTTCTGGGATTTCATATAGATGAAGCAGATAGGAGGGGGTGGGTCACTAAGGGAAACCTACAAATAAAAGCTATCTCTCCAGGAGTTTAATACAAAGATCCAGGTTACCTTAGTAAAGTGAGAAAACCCTTCTTTCCTGAACTTGAGAATAGTACAGTCTCACAGAAGGGTTGCTATGTACCTTCACCACCTGTTGACTGGGAAGTGGGAACTAGACCACCACCTTCACAGCCCCTTACACAGCCCCTCTCCTGTCTGGGTCACTGAGAAAGTGATTGAGCAAACACCCAAAGGGGAGGCCATTCATATGGCTCCATGCACATTGAGGTGTAGTGTCCCCAGAGGTGTGACAATACAACCTATGAATCCACTTCAGGTGATAGTGCACAGGGATCTAGTTTTCTCCTGTCAGGCAGGGAGTAGTGTTGGCTTAATTGTTACCTTCCATGACATGTGTCTTTTTACACAGTGATATTTGCTTGCTATGGATTTGTGCAGTTTAAAAATTCAAATTAATTAGCAAAGAAAGTATTTCACCTCTAAATTTAGCAATCGTTTCCAAATCATGAACCTTATAATATACTTCATCTTATTCTCAGATGTGTGTCTTTGAATATATCTAAACAAATCTTGTTCTGTTTATTGAAGGAATTTCACATGAGCTGGTAAGCTACAGCTAGTGGGATGTTACTACATTGAAGCAAGCTGGCATACCCACTGTCTTGTAGAGTAACCCATATGTTTTGTAGGAGCAGCTGGAATTTACTCGTTTACCAGAAATCTCAAAACCATGCTGTTGTAAACTTGGTCTCCATGCTGTCCTTTATCTGTACAGTGGTGCATGTCTTCTGAACTATGTGGCCACATTTCCTCCATCCCATTCCTGATAAATTCTAATTTTCTCTATGTGTTTAATGTTTAATAAAACTATGCCACTTTGCATTTCTTCATGTGCTTAATAAAATATATCACAATGAGGTTTATTATTAATTATAAATGCTCGACCAATAGTTCAGGCTTATTACTAACTAGCTCTTACATTTTAAGTTAGCCCATATTCCTTATTTATGCTCTGCCATGTGGCAGTACTAACATGGCTGGTGACTCCTCTCACTCTGCCTTCCTTCCCCTGAGTGTCCTCTGTGTCTGGCTGTCCTATTTTTCTTCCTGCCTGGCTACCGGCATGCAAGCCTTTTATTAACCAATGAGAATAATAGATATTCACAACATGTATTGAAGCAAATGATAGGACTCCTTCCATTATTAAATTTCAATATTTTCAGGTATGTATGCATATAACCCTAATATTTTATTAATTCATCAATTGACAGGTAGTTTTCCCATTTTGAGACAGATGCTTCCATGAGCATGTGGGTGTAGCTGTCACTGTGATGTACACAGGTGGTTTTGTAACATAGCATATATGTTTTTAATTTTCTGAGACACTCACACTCTTTTCCATAACGGTAACACCAACTACATTCTCACACTCTTGACTTTTTTCCCACTAGTATTGGGGATTTAACCTAGCTAGAGCTTTAAGCATGCTAGGCAAATAAATGTTCTACCACTGAAATACATCCCCTCCTCTCTCTTGACTTTGATAACAGCTGTCCTACTGAATGATGGTTTTAACTTGCATTTATAATGTTGTACATCTTTCTGTATACTTCTTGGACACCCTGCATCCTCTTCATAGGCAGCATCTACTTGGGACTTTTATGTGGTATTTTGTCAGTTTATTTGTTTTGAGGCTATTGAATTGTATGACCTGTTTGTGAATTTCAAGTTAACCCCTTATTAATTATATGCCGTTCATTGTTTCTCAGTCTGTGTATTCTATTTTCATTTTACTCATTGTTTCCTTTTGGGTATGAGATTATTTTAGTTCACTATAATCCCATTTATCATGATCTTATTATCATCATTTATTATCATTACTATTGTTTTTATTATTTTGATTAAATATCTTGATGCCTTTTGTGATACTCCTTCCAAAAATCATTACCAGGCCAATATCAAGGACCTCTTGCCATTTTTTTTCCAGAAGGTTTCTGGTTCATGGCTTTTGCCTGGATTTTACAAGTATTTTGGGTTTTTATATATGATGAAATATACAAGTTCAGTTTCTCTCTTTTGCACATTGAAATCCCATTTTACCAGCACCAATTATTACAGAAAGTGTTATATTCACACTATAAACTCTGATGCATGAAACATTTAGTTTCCCCATGGTTGATGATGTTAGTGGAAGGCTTTTATAATGTTCCTATTGTTGAGAAAATGTCCTTCTGTATCCAAACTAATGTTTTTTTTTAATCACATAAGGATGTTGAATTAGCAAATACCTTCTCTATATTGACTGAGATGGTCATATGGCTTTTAATTTTTATGCTAGTATGATGCATTGCAATAATTTATATCTGTTAAACCATCCTTGTATGCCAGGATGAATCCTACGTGGCCATAACATGTACTATTTTGATGTATTACTGAGTTTAGTTTGCTGATATTTTGTGGAAGACATGTATCAATGTTGAGAAAATGTGTAATTTTCTTGTGGTGTCTTTGTCAGTCATCATTGTGAGGTGAGACTAACATCATAAAGTACATTTAGAAGTATTCCCTTCAGTCCTTTATTTTGAGAGTTTGGGAAAGCTGAAATTAATTCATCTTTGAAAGTTTGATAGAACTTATCTGAGAAGCTATCTATTCTTGGACTTTGTTGGGAGCTTTTGATTAGCGTGTCAGCATTCTGCTTATATTGTTTTGTTTGGGGGTTCCCATTTACTTATTCCAAGTTAAATCAAGATAAGATAAGTTAGTATAGAAATGTGTTCACTTCCTTTAGGATCCCCAGCTTGTTGGTATGATTGTTCTTAGCTCCTGCTTGTATTTTTATTTTCGTGGCATCTGGTGAAATGTCTCCACTTCCATTCATCATCAACTTATCACTATTTGTACTTTTCACTCAATATTTGAATAGTCCTCCTTTTCTCCTCAGTCTAGATGAGGCTCATTTACTTTCAAAAGAAACTTAAATTTGATTCTTAGATTTATTGATTTTTTTTTCCTGATGAACTTTATAATTTGTTCTGTTCTTCATTCTTTATATAAGCTTTGAGTTTAGTTTGTTCTTGTTGATATCCTTGAAACATAATTTATATTGTCCTTTTCTTTTTAGTATAGGGACTTATTGCTATAAAAATACCTCTTATAATTGTTTTGGGTGGACCAGTGAGGTGACTCAATGGGTAAAAATCACTTAACATACCACCTTGCTGACCTGAATTTGGTCCGTGGAAAACCCAAGTAAATGCAGAAGGAACGAACTCATTCAACAAACTTGTCCTCTGATTTCCACACATGTACCAATGCATGTAGGTGAGTATACACATGCACACTGATGATGATATGATGTGATGTGATATGATGATATGCCAATCTTAGACTATACCCTGGAGTTTTCCATTATAACACTAAATAGAAACAACTTCATTTGATGACCAGCTAATCACTATGTCAGTGCTAACACTGTACACACATTGTTCATTAAAATACATTTTATTTTTTACTCATTATTTGAATATTCCTTCTGTTTACTATTTACATGTGTTAAATTGTGCAGGGTGTGTGTGTGTGTGTGTGTGTGAATCTCTGATGTCATTCCTCAAATAATGTCCTCCACATTTTTTTAGGGGGGGGTTGCTTTTTTTTTTTAGACAGGAACTTGCAGATCTCCAAGTAGTTTAGTCTGGCTGTCCAATAAGCTCTAGCAAGCCACCTATCTCTCCCTCCTATGTGCTGGGATTACAAGTACATGCCACTATGCCCAACTTTTTACTTGAGTGATAGAGGATCATAGTTCATTCTCCCCTAATTGGTAAGTGCCAAGCCAATGAGTGATGCTGTCTCAAAAAGACAAACAACTGGGACAAAACAACTGAGGAACAGCAACCAAAGCTGTCCTCTCTACCCACACTCACACATATGTGTGCCTACACACATGCTAATATGCACACATACATGTATACCACACACATAAAGTAGAAAAAACCATTTATCCTGTCAAACGCTTAGTAGTGTGATCAGAGCTGTTATGTCCTCATAGTAAGGAATGTGCTATGAAGTGAGGCAGAGAGATGTTTATGCATCTCACAATCAGCATGTCTACATTTGAACTTGATTCAGTGTTCATAAATGACTGCATGCCTTAACCCTGAAATAATGACATGCAGATTTATCTCTGCAACAAAACTGTCACTTTATTGTAAGCTGAATGTTATGTTGATACAAAACATAGCTCTCACCTCAGGGGGAATGAGAGATTGTTTATTTTAGAGCCAGATATGAGTGATGATGGCCCAGGAACACGTATTCTGCTTGCCACAAATACCATGTCTCAATGTGGTAACAGCTTGCTAATGTTTTTTATGGTAACAGAACAAAAGAACATTATAAATCAAGGCAGTTTTCAAACACACTGGGGGAACCATCCAGCAGGTTAAGCAAAGCAGAGAACTCTCTGTGAGTTTCAGATGCTATCTGATGACATCCTTAGCTTTGAGATTGTGAACATTACTCTGTCCTAGACAATACTGACTGGCTGCAAGAAACTGAGCCCAGCCTTGAGCAAAGTAATGTGATCCTCCTAGAGCGTGGAATTCACCTGCTGCAGATCTCAAGAGGAAGCAGAGGAGAGAAGGGAACCAGGAACTGGGGGCATGAGATGGGGTCAGGGCTTTATACCTTAGTGGTGACCTTTCAGGCAGTGAAGGAGGAGCTGTATGGGACTACAGAGCAGGTGGGCACAGGACTGCAGTGTTGGTTGCCTCCAGGGTAACAGAGTGGCTGAGATGAGAGCAAAGAGGTACCAGAGCTCAAAGCAGTGCAGAATGCAGCTTTACTTGTGAAGTGGCAACTCCTGCGTCATGTTTTTCCAGAAGAATGAGGCCATGTGGACCAACTTTTAGCAGGCTTCCCTGGTCGTGGTGATAAAGAGTACGGGTGGGGGCATGGGTGGCACCAGGAAGGCTCGAGACGATACTGGGTCCTAAGGCTACAGAGTTAGGTGTATTCCCACATAGGGCATGCTTCAAGGGGATTGTGGGGGATTCAGACATGGCAGTCAGAGGGCCACATAAACCCTGGGCAATGATACCGCCCACCCCAGAGATTGGAAAGCTACAGAAGAGATAGGGGTTTGTTTTTATTAGGTTTTTATTTTTATTTTCTCTATGAATGAGAAAACCTAAGCTTACTTTAAAGAAGCAGATTAAGATAACTTAATTTGGAGTACTGTACGAAGGACAAGGTCCCTGGTTATCCAGTTAAAGGACATTGGTTGCTGGGGCCGTGGTACAGAGGTGAGAGAGAGTACTGTGTTGGAGTTAGTAGGAAGGAGGCTGGTCCCTTCTCCACTCTGCCTGGATTTGGTGCCACCTGTATTCTCCTCACCACCTTGTATCTGCAACACACTGATGAGTTTTCTGAGAATAGTGGCCAGTGTCTACAGAGGTGCAATAAGGGTCACACAACACACCCCCTGGGTGTTGCATCATATTCATGTCAAAACACACAATTATGTCTCGCAAGCTAATTATAGTTGGGTGTCAGTGAATGTTTTCATAGGAGGAAGTGATTAGAATAAAATTATAGTTTTGACTTAGAAAGCTTAATTACCTCCAAATTGGTTTTGTTCCTGACTTTTTCTTTTTTAAACATTTTGAGGAGCTGAATTTGATGGTGTCACCTGGTTCAGATGGCAGAGGGAGGCAGAAGATGGCCCATGCCAGGTCTTTATTGAGTCCTGTTTGTTTGATATCCTTGGTGAACTCCTAAATAGATGACATTAAGTATTAAAATGTGTGCTCTTCAGCCCCAGTAGCTGTAAGAATGTTCATGCAAACACTGCGAGGCAGGAGGATTACATCGACTCACAATTACAGATGTCTCCATGGCAGTGCTGTTGCTTCAGGCCAGGGTGAGTTAGTATCTTGGAGGCTGCAGCTTGTGGGTGACCTACTGGTATCAGAAATCAGAGAAGAAAAGTAAGCGGACAGGGCAAGAAACTCCTTTAAATTGCATTCCTTCCGGGAGCCACTTCCCCCAATGAGGGCCTGCCTTCCACAGTTCCATCACCTCCCAGTAGTCTGACTTCTGGGTCCATCAGTGGGTAAACCACTGATCATCTCAGAAATCGTCTGGTCTAGTCCTTTCTAGAGATACCCTCAGGAAAACTCCACTTAGTAGTCTCCTAGGCACTTCTCCATCCAGCCAAGCTAGCCACAGAGATTCACCATCACAAAATGTGTAATTAGAATATCATAGTCACTCGCTAACTGGCCAGAATCCTCTTCTTGGCCTTCATCCTACACAATTGTTCTCTCCTCTGAATGAATGCCAGTTGTTTCCATTCTTGGAGTCTATGGGTACAGGGATTTTCCTCACTGCCACAAGCTACTTGGCTCAATGAATTCGTTGTAAATTAATATCACATGTGACTGTGCTTATCATATTGACATTACATGATTTGGTTCCTCACCTTTCCATGTCAACTGAGAGCCCTGCTTGTCCTCCACATCATGATCCCTTTCCTCAGGCAGTTTCCTGATGTGACTCTCTTGGTGACAGTCCCTGTGCCATGGACTGCAGCTGCTAGACAGGTTCTTTTGTTCTGGGTGTCGACCTCAAGGGACTCTCAGTCTCCTGCAGTTTCCATCTAGAGCTGGTGAGGTAGCCCTGCTACCCTGAATGTCTGCTGCAAATGGAGACAAGGATTACACAGCATCTGGTATGAAGATGTGGAAGCATGTCTCAGGAAGTCTGGAAAAATCCCCAGCAGCATGTAGGGTACAAGAAAAGTCCAGATTTCCAGAGACATATATCCAAGATATATCTGTCAGTCAATCAGTTTCTACCATGAATGAAGAGAAATATGTATATTCAGGTTAGAAGGTGGTAGGAAAGGAAGCACCTATCATCTCTCATTGCTGAGGGCTGGACTCACTTGTTCCTGTCACCACTTTGTATCCTCAGACCAAAACTGCTCTGGCCTTGTTGTATGATGAAGGGTTGGAAAATGCCTATGACGTCCGGCTGAAGCTGACAAAAGAGGCACTGACTATTCAAAAGCAAGATGTCGTCTGCATCGGGGGAGCCCCTCCTGGTGCTAATGTAAGTGCTCTTGCTTCCTGGTATGGCTCAAACCATCCCAGTCCAGGAGCTTCAGAAAAGACTTTGAAAAATCACTGCTCAGGAAGGTTCTGTGAGAAATTGGCATGCTGCGATTCATTTGTCCCCAAGTATGGGCTGGTCACATCACAAAATTAAATACTTGTTTTGTAGTTCTATCTCATACCTTCTCTAAGTTTGTTTTTTAACAACTTGGTATGTGGGAGTGGGAGACGTATGGTCTGTGTGTGTGTGTGTGTGTGTGTGTGTGTGTGTGTGTGTGTGTACGTGCATGCATGCATGCACAGCATGTGAGGAAGAAGGGGATAGAAGAGGTGTGGCATATGTATGTATGTGTAATGTATGTGGTATAGACATTTGTATGAATGAGTAGAGGCCAGAGGTTGACATCTGGTCCTATTCTATTTCTTTCCTTATTTCACAAAACAGGATTGCTTACTGGGCCCAGAGCTCCTCAATTTGGCATGGCTGGCAGCCCAGTATTTCCACCTGTCTTTGTATACTTCTTAGCATGGACACCTCTGACTAGGAACTGAATAACTGAATACAAAAAGTGATATCACATATCTTTAATCCCAGCACTTGGGAGGCAGAGGCAGTCATATATCTCTGTGAGTTTGAGGCCAGCCTGGGCAGCATACCAAGTTCAAAGCTTGTCAGGGGCACATAGTAAGAGTCTTATCTAAAAAGCCAGAACAACAACAACAACAACAAGGCATTGACTTTGATTTAAGCAGTGTATGGTTTGGAGTGAAGTGTCCTTCACATAGCTCATGCATCAAAGTCTGGTGGATCTAGTCATTTATAGAATATAGTATTAAGAGAGCTCTTGTTGCACAGATCAAGCCACTGGCTAATTCATCATTGAGGTCAAGAGAAATAACAAGACAGAATCTGTTGTGTGTCAAGAACCACCCATCAGAGTCAAAGCCTTAGCATTGAGAGCTGGATAAGAAGTTGGATGTGAGGGAGGGCCTAGGCCCTGCCCCAAATGGTATGACAGACTTTGAAGGCTCCACATGGAGGGCCTCACCCTCCCTGGGGAGCAGAAAGGTTATGGGCTAGGGTTTGGTGGGGGCGATAGGGGAGGATGGGAGGGTGAGGGAACTGGAATTGATATGTGAAACAACTTTGTTTCAAATCTTAAAAAGGAAAATAAAAGAGAAGAAGTTAGATGGGTAATGCGATCAAACCCTGGAAATGTGTAGTGTGCACATTCCCATACAAATGAACATCTCCCATTTCCAAATACAGGCCCTCACTCACTAATCAGAGAAACAGATTCAAAACTAGTGATGAAATGCTATAAAACTTTCCTTCTGGGAAGTGAATGTGTTCCGTAGGGTAATTCATTGAATTCTCAAAGTTTGTTTCATGTCCTTCCCACAATGTGTTATAAAAATGACTTTTAGGAGAGATTGCATCTAGGATTCAGCCCTAAGGATCAGCTGGTACTCACACCTTGGCAGTAGCCTCACTTCAACTGTACTTGGCTCTCTCCACACTTCCTTCTGACTATAAATACGTAAAGACAGCTGTCTCCTTTGACAGTTAATTCTTACCCTTTATGTATCTTTTTCATTCAGCACAAAAGTGGCTTTGAAGTGCTAGAGGCAGCTTTCCTGTAGTATTATTCTTCAAGTTCCTGTGGAATTTTTTACCCATTAAAACCCTCACTCTTAACTTCCAGACTAAAGTTTGTTACAGCTTCAGACTTATGTTTAGATCTGTGCCTCTAGGTTCCTGCCTTCAGTCCCTCCGCAGGCTTCCCTGGATGATGAATTGTGATATTGGAACTTGAAGCCAATGTTTTATTATAACAAAAACCCTAACTAAGGCTCCTTTCCCAGTAGTGGATGCTGTGTTCCTAAAGCAGATTTAATTTTATCAAACTTATTAAGACATAAGTAACAATTAAAATCTTATATATTTAGCTATACAGTGTAACTACTTGACTTACATATATGATTATTTTACTTACATATAGAAATTATTGCTGTAATTAAGCTAATTCATTTATGTACATATACATTATCTTGCACATTTACACTGTGTGCATGTGTGTGAAGGTCTCAGTGGTACTGTTAAACTTCAAGTATACAGTACAATATTGAGAACTGTCATCTTCATCATGTAATTAGAGTTCCAGAACTTAACCCTTTTATTTGTATTTTATTGAGACAGTTCCCTGTGTCCTGGGCTGGCTTCAAACTTCCCCATGGTAACCAATAGATGAACTCCTGATGCTCCTGTTTATATCTTCTAGGTACTAGAATTTCAGACATGTGCTAACACACCAAGATATAAATTACCCATCATATATCTCACACCACCTCTGCCCAATGTTGCTACATCTGCAACTTGTAATCCTGGCACCTACTACGTACATGGGATCACATCCATTTTTTCTTCTGCCCAAATTGTTTTAACATGTTAATAATCCTCTGCAGTTCATGTATATTGTTGCAGATGAGTAACTTCCCCCGTTTAAGGATGATTGGTATTCCACTGTAGAAACTCAATCTGTTCATCCTTAGATACTTAGCTTGCATTGAGATCTTGGATTATTTAATCAATGCTAAGATGAATGTGGTTTAAACTGTGTGCTGCTGCTCTCTCTTGCACACTATGAACCCCTCAGATAAGTCCTGACAGCGTGTCTGTCATGGGAACCAGGTGCACTTGAATGTGGCCTAGATGAGGAAAATGAAAATGAGTGTTCTTATACAAATGTCTCTAAATTGCAGCCTTTTCCTTGTATGTGCTCTTATAAAGGGTTCATTACTTAGACCTATGATGTATGCACAAAATATAATGTTTCCAGTTACAATACTATGTGAGCAATTCACTCATGGATTCTGAAAAAATGTGTTTATTTGCTCTTTTTGTTTGTTTGTTTGTTTCTTATTTTGAGTGTATGATGTATTTAAGGCAACTTTGTTGGTGAGTGATGGATTCATACCTCTGTGTCCTGCTGTTCTGGGAAGCTCTCTTAGAAGCAGAGACAGGTGCCACCACGTCAAGTTAGAACTTAGACATCTTATAACCAACACACTCCTTCCCAGGAGTATATTTACAGGTTGATATGGCAGTCTGTGGAAGACATCACACATGTCAAGGGCCACAGCAGCTTTTCCTACCAGCCTGCTTTTTCTCTCTGTACTATTTTGGTACCCAATCCCCAAGATGAAGCAGGGGTTCTAGGTGTCCTGTCATACTTCTTGGCCTCTGCTTTTCCAATATTGATGTTTTGGAGCCTTTCAGTCTGAATGTTATTACTTTTCAGTTAAAGTATGATGTTTATGGTTCCTATCGTATTTTTGAAGGAAAAGAAATGCTTTCTCTATTTATTAGTGTATACCAGCCATCTCTCCTGTCCTTTCCAGCATGGTTCCTGCATGATTTGTCCCATGCCTACATGTAGCTGTGTAAAATTTTTCAGTCAGTTTAGACCTAAGCAAAATGAAAGGCCATGATTTCATATGTAAGAGACAAGATTTTAAGTATTGCCAATTGATAGGTGTATTGTATGTTTAGCTTTTATCACCATGTTGATTTAAATGTTACTAGCCATAGGTGTTCAGAGGTATGAGAAGTCTGGTTCTTCTGAAATGTATACTGGGACCCACAGTTGGACTAAACACAGGAAACTGCACTGGTGTGTGCTGAGGATTTCTCTTCTGGGGGCTGGCAGGAGGAGGACACGTTTAAAAGGAGGCAACTTCTCCACCTGGATCATGGACATGGGCATTGTCCAAATGGGACTCTGTTGTTAGAACAATATGAGGGTGAGGCAACAAGCTAACAAGCTCTGTAGCAATTGGTGTAGATTTCTAATGAGTCCTTCAACAGGACCTTATTTTACCAGCAGTCTTCCTTGTTTACCTGTAAGCAGACCACTGGATGAGGGCTGGCTATGGTACAGCTACTGTAGAGGTTGGAGAGTGCCAAACTGGAAGTTTTTATTTTAAAAATTGCTCAAGTTTTGATTAAGAAGTTATATGTGCATTCTCTTGTTCATTCTCTGATAATGCATTGTAACCTAAACTTATTTTTTCCCTAACATTTTTTAAAGCACAGAACTGTTACACTTCGCAGACAACCTGTGGGTGGCCTGGGCCTGAGTATCAAGGTATGAGCTTGTTTTCTTGCCACCCTGCCCTTCAGGCCCCAAAGCCTTCAGTGTCAGTCCTGATAACTGTTTCCTTCTCATGTCTCTGCCTTCTAGGGAGGAGCAGAGCATGGTGTCCCTGTCGTCATATCCAAAATATTCAAAGACCAAGCAGGTAAGCCTGGTTCCAGTGACAGGCACAACACTGACTACCATAAGAAAATGGCTTTTTTAAGTGCTAGAAATTAGCACACCCCTCATTTTGGCTGCATTCTTTAAGTTGTACTTCACTGCTGTAGCTGTGTGTTGCCTGGTCCCCTGATTCAAGCTGGCTTCCCTTTTCATTTCCCCCTGATCTTGTCAACCCATGAAAGACTGTTTCTTGTGTGACGTGTCCTGTTACCACAAAGAGCACTTACTACTGCAAGAGTGAGCAATGGATCTTTTCCAGTTGGTTTAAACCTGGGGAGACTAAACTGTAGGGTGAGGCCCTGCTGTGTCCACTGGCATCTGGAAAGAGTCTGTGGGCATGAAAGTAAGATACCCATTGTAGAACTCCAAACATGCTCAAGAGTGACCCAGAAGGGAAGTGAAAATGTACTGCTTGGAACCATGGTCCATTAACTGTCACGTCAAGCTATGATAGGAGCACTAGCTATGGTTAGTGGTGGCAGAACTTAGGGTTTCTGAGAGGACACGTATACACAGGAGAAGGTGAGGGTGGGACTTCATATGGGGCAGGCAAGTCTCAGTAAAACAGGGTGTTTCCTGATGTCCCAAAATGACTTTGTTACTGACACACTGCTGTCAGCTTCTCAGCCTCCTGTGCCTTCTTCCATCTCTGCCATCCCAGCCCTAGTCCTCTGCCTGGGAAGCTCAGTCTAAACAGGCTGGTGTGCTAGGGTTGATATGGGCAGCCCTGCAGTCAGGTGTCCCAGGGGGATAGTTCACATGTACCCTTGGGCCTCACCTTTAAAAGGAGGTAAGTTAGGACCTGGAGGTGGGGTCAGTCGAACTGAGACCAAAGCGAGGGGTGGCCAGCCACCATGAACTCCTGTGGTCCTGCCTCTGTTCTTATTGGAAACAAAGGTCACAGTATATGGAGAGGAAAGTAAGCTTGGACTGTCTCTCAAAACTTTCTTATTCACCTAGTGATTGCACTAGACAATGAACCCAACTTGATTTGCTATAATTAGCCTAGGTCTGCTGCACTGATACTGTAGGGGGGGGAGTGCCTTAATGGCAGGAGATATCTGGAAATCTGTGTTGTAGACTCATCCAGGCCACTAACAGAGGCCACAGAAATTGCACTGCAGAGATATTTCAAATAAGAGGTGAAATTTCAGAGAGATTGTGGACCCCCATGATAGCTTTGAATATATTTTTGAAGAGAAAAGTGTCCACATGGTTCATTCTGAAACTGGAATCTACATGACAATTTGCCTTCACCTAGGACATTTAGGAGTCAATGCAGGGAGACACTTTCCCTCCTTTCTGAGCAAGGTGGAAAACCCTTCTTGCAGCAGGCAGGATATCTAATTAGGATTGAAATCCAGTAAGCCTAGGAATGTAGCTTTTCTGTGGCCTCTGCCCAGAGGCAGGAAGACACTACTTATAGGTGAGGATAGAAAATATGGAAGCACATATCTTACTATACACTACGCACACACACACACACACACACACACACACACACACCTGCTTGGTGGCACCAATGACTTCATTTGATCAGAAATTATGAGCTTAGCTCCAACCTTGGCAAGCAGGAAATTGAAAGAGCTATATAGTTCTCGGAATCAAATGATCATTCTTTTTGAGACTTTTAAAGCATTTAGAAACAAACCTTGTGGTTAAATTGGACTGCAGGATCTGTGTTGTTTATCAGATGTAATTGTGGCGCTGACATGTTTCACAGAAGTGTACACTCTGGTGCATTGAGAGTGAAATTCTATAAGCAAGGAATAAATCAATCCTCTCACGTGTTAGCTGTGTTTAATTACTTCTGTGCCCCTGTCAACCATCTGTGAGGCTGATTAATAATTGAAGGAAGACTGCTCATGTACATTTCTGTCTCTATAGGTAATCTTTGTAAACATTATCGGTTCTTTTTCACTGGTGCATTTTTTTTTAACTTGTGTATATGCAATGCCTCAAAAAGGAATGAGGGGAACCAAAAGATAAGTCAATAGAAAACTGCATGCTCAATTGAGAAAGAAAATCTTGGTACAGGAGACTTTCCAAGAGAAAAGTAGAAGTGAGGCTGTGGTTTTGAGAAGAGAACCCTGTGTAAGCTTGGTGAAATCTCCTATACCTTGTTACCATAATCAGATGTATGTGGTAAGAGGGCATAGGGTTTAGAAAACTTTTTGCAAATGGCGCTGTCTGGAGTGGGGACATGTTGGCACAGTGCTCTTAGTGAGTGGACTCTTTTCTTCAGCTCCTTGGAAGCCTCTCATGTAACTCCTGTCCAGCCAGGCTCAACGTGAAGGTGGTGTCATATCACAATCACCTTTCTTTCTGACATCCACCACTGACATTCAAACCAGAGAATCTATTGCCTGTGTTATCCTGCCCCAGTCTCTTTCCTACAGGGCCCTCTCAATACTTGACAGAGTGCCTCAAAGACACCTGTTCATGTCTCCATTGTGTTCATCTTCTATGTCAGATAGCCTGGAGTATCTTGCATAAAATGTTTAAAGTAAATAGAAGCATTGCGGTTACACTTAGGATTAGGACTTGTTCTCACTTATTCAGGCCTTAATGTATGACATAGGCTCAGAGTCATAGGCAAAGGAGGGCTGGCTCATCCTGAGTCTCTATGTGAGGCTGACAGAGGGCTATGCCCTTCACATGAGTAATATGGTGGTGTAGTATGATACTCAATGCCCAAGGTTGCAGGAGCCCTGGAGGATGGACCTCATAACAGTAGGCACACATATCACTAATACATAGAGGCATCAAACATTTAGCTTTTCCCAGACTTGGAGTCAGAACCGGTATTTCTCACCCAGATGAGGACATACAGAGCACACACAGTCACCCAATTAAGTATGGGAGCTTCAGACAGCCTAGGAATTGGGCAATAAGGTCAGGAACAAGAATAGGACAGAGAAATTGGGAATGCCTGCTTGTTCCAAGAGAAACTTCCAGGATGCTCCATGGTGTTCATTATGACTTGGATAGGTATTGCAGCATCCCCAGGAAGAAGGCCTGTACAAGCAGGGCATTCTCCAGCTCTCACTCTCTGACCACAGCTGCCCCTTAGGCTGTTTCTTCTCTCTTGCTCTTAGGAACAAGGCAGATGTAGCCTGTTGGATCAAAGAAGACAAATCAGGAATTCTCTTATGTGTGTAAGAATTTGTCCAGTGTTGTGCAACAAATAGCTCTCTGGGACATTCAGTAAGGAGACTGAAATTGGCTGCTGCATGGCAGACTGACAGTGAACACTCCTGCCATGCACACTCAGAGAACGGGAACCATGTGCCATATATAAGATGTTAAGAATTGTTGAGTGAGAAACCATGGATGCTTTTTAAAACTATGTTGCTGTATGGGTGATGACTTTGTTTTATGATTAAGAGGTATCACACCAAATCTTTGGAAAGGCAAAGTGGTGAGGTTTGTTTTGCAGTTTAAAAACATGCAGTCACTATAAGGAGAGGACACCCCGGAAGTGCAGGTGCAGCAGTGCAGAGCATCATGCAGGATAAAGAGCCCTAGATGAACTCTGCAAAAGTGCTCTGCTGAGCTTGAGAACACGTGGACAGAGTTCAGATACCCTTTGTAGATAGTGTCAGGCTGCTGACAGTGAGCCGTGGTAGAAAAGGACAGAGAGAGAGTGCTGTCTACTGGTTCAGCCCCTTAGAAAATGGGTGAGTAGTGATGACTTTGATACAGCGACCTGCAAGTCCTGCGGAGTTAGGTGAAAGCAGGGGCAGAAAAACAATATTCCATGCCAATTGCTTGATCTGTGCATGGGTTCAGAGGACACAGCGGGATTGAGGAATCGGGAAAAAAAAGAGTTTAACTTGAGTTGATGGAAAGGGGAATGTCTCAAGGACACAAGTGAATAGAGGTGATGCTGAGGATAGGGCTAAAAGGAACACATGAGTTGAGAGGGAAATGGTGTTGTCTCAGCTCTGGCTCTCCTGTCCTTTTGGAAGTGATCCTTCTCATCTCCTTAGCTCTGGAGCATGAAACCTTGAGGCAAGTTAGTGTGACGAGAGTGCAGATCCTGATGGCACTATACGGGAATGTCATAATGTCATAGAATTTAGACCATACACTCTGAATCCACCCCAGGGTTCAGGTGAGGACAACTCTGCCATCCCGCCCTGTCTCCTCTGTGGTCTCAGAGTCTTACAGGTCTGTCCCTTCTGTGACTAGGGAGCCAGATGATCCAGAGACTGTCTGCAAACCAGATGCTAATCTGAGCATCTTGGTCCCAGCTCCTTTTTAATATATGGTGTGATTTTTGACATCATGACGGGGAAATTTGTCATCACATATTTTATTAAAGAAATGTTGAAAATAATTTAAGAGCATTAAAACTTCATCACAAATTTCAGTTCCTTTGATTCCTCACCTACTTCAAATCAACTTTATACATGTCTGCAACTGATTCATTTGGTAATTGCAAAACTCCATCAAACAGGCAAAACATCAATGACTACTGTAATTACAGTCCTCCCCTCCTTCATTCATTCCATTTTTTTCTCCTTCTTTCTCCCTCCCCTCCCTTCATTTTCACTATGATAAGCACTGGCTTTGGTGATGACAGTGGTGGAGAAAAGCTAGTTTGTTTTCATAGGCTACATTACAAAGGGAGAGAGAAAACGCAATAGCCAGGTATAGCTCTTGTTTAAGGTGGAGCTGGAACTTTCATGTTCCATACATCCTTGTGTGGCCTCTAAGCATCCCGTGAGTTGTTGATGGGATCATCCCCATATTTCAGATAAAGACACTGAGATGTAGACATCTAGGAGGATTTTCCTAATGGTAGACAGCAGCAACAGGAACATGGCAATTTCAGGCCCTTGCCTCCGTGCCCATTCCTGGTTTCTGGCTTCACTGCTCTGTGCAGCTCCTCACAGCACTGTGAGGTTGGTACCGCAGAGTCAGGATGTCCCTGCTATTCTTTACTCACTCCTGAGTATCCATTGTGTTGCTCCTATCCTAGGCGACTGTTTTGTAAGGTTGGGTGATACTCAGCTTATAGTAACAATGGGAAAGATGCTCTAGACATTTCAGATGAACTTTGTTAATAAGGCCAGAATTATCCTTGCAGAGATTATTCTCATCGTTGGTTATTTAACTGAATACAGGATTTTATTGACTGTCTCCAATCATTTTGTAACTAGATCACTGTGATAGTTTGAAATATAATACTCTAGCAGGCTCATATATTTGAATGTTTAATCCATAGTTAACAGAACTGTTTAGGAAGGATTCAGAAGTGTGGCCTTGTTGGAGGAGGCATGTTACTAGGGACAGACTTTGAAGTTTCAAAAGCCCATGACATTCCCAGTCAGCTCCCTTTCAGACTTGTGCTTGTGGATTGGATATAAGCTCTTGGCTACTGCTCCAATGCCTGCCCGCTGCTGGCTTGATTCCTGCTGTCTTCTTTCTGTTTCCATGCTGCCCACCATGATGAGCATGAACTCTAAAACTCTGGAACTGTGACCCTCAAAATGAGCATTGCCTTGGTCATGGTGTCTTATTACTGCACTAAAAAAGTAACTCAATCACTTATCTTAAACACTTTTATATTTAAACTCCCTTCATTAAGAAGTCAGAAGACTTTGAATGTTCACACATTACCGTCATGCTTGAGTTTTTCCCACCATGAACATGTGGGAAAAGAGAAATGGTGAAGAGCCTTGTTAGTGCACCTTGAGCCCAAACCCTTGGCTGCACCCTCTGTGTCTGTGGCTCTGGATGTATGCTTTGTAAAAGCATGTAGTTTCTTCAGTAGGGAAGTGCTTGATGGTAAAATATGCTCAGTCTTCGGGGTCTCAAAGGAAAAGGGTTTGCTTTTTCAACTAAGGAAGACATGGGCTGAATGCAATGGTGCTGACATGTATCTGTTTGCCCTTAGCTTGTGGGTTTTGGTTTGTCTCATGCATGTAGTAGGGCAAATCTATTGAAATACGGTAAATCTTCACTCCAGGTTTAAGAGGGGAAATATGAGTAATCACCAAGCCACTCCATTTCCATCTTTTGGGAGGAAAACCTACTATGTTCTTTCCTTTAAGCCTTTATGATTAGAGCTGGATCCCAAATTCACTCTCTAGAAGTTGAGGCAACTCACTTGCCATGAGTTCTTGTGAGAGATCTATTTTCCTTTCAGGAATACTCTACCTCATAGTATACAGAATATGGTAGCTTGTGTATGAGTACACAGGGGCTTGCCTGACTTGCATCAATCCTCTCTAGTTCTAGCATCCAAAGTCTCCCTTCCTGGAGACAGGACCTGCTCTGTCCATTCAACTAGGCTTTCCAGGATACCTGAACCCCTGTATACTACACTGTCACATACATCGCTGAGTCCTCTTCTTCCTGTTTGTATTCATAGGTAGTTCATTCCCAATCTTTCAAGCTATCCTACTCTCTAATCTTTTTTTTTTTTTTTTTTTTTTTTTTTGTCCTTTTGTTGATATTGGACTTAGGAGAGTCACAACATGGTTTGGTTCTTTTATGACATGCACAGGTTAGCAGAAAAGTTGGGATCAGGTTCCAAAGCTTACCTCTTCAGAATATGGCTCAGTACTAGACAAGCAGTCTTTGTCTTTGAGTGAAGACTATGGGGATCTATGGAGGGGGGCTATGGAGAGAGGGGAGAGAGGAGAGAAGAGAGAAGAGAGAGAGATCTGGGAGTTGGGGTGCACAATTAAATAGGAAACAAGCAAAAAAAAAAAAAAAAAAAAAACGCCTCTGACAAGCTGAGATAAGCAAGGATCTTTAGTTCAAGTTACTGCACTGCATCATAGCTAATTTTAATTTTTAAGAAAACATGTAGTGGTAAATAAGGATGTGTCAGCACTCTATTTGTTAATCATAGTTATAAGTTGTTACTAACTAGGATGAAAACATTAGAAATAGCATTGTAAAATTGTCCTTGCTCAGATTGTAAGACTACAGTATCTTCTGTGGGATAAGCCTCTGGAAATACAGGTCCTCAGGAGCTTCCATGCCTGTCATGAGTCTACTCTCTTCCATATAGGAAGTAAGATAGCACTTACCCCAAATAGCGGTGGTCGTGACCGCTTTGGAGGATCAAATGACCCTTTCACAGGGGTTGCCTAAGACCATATACTTACATTATGATTTGTAACAGTAGCAAAATTACAGTTATGAACTAGTAACGAAAATAATTTTATGGTTGGGGTCACCACAACATGAGGAATTGTATTAAAACTCATAGCATTAAGAAGGTTGAGAACAAATGACATATAAGAATGTCTATCCTGACATAGGGGTCTGCTAGGTTTTTGATGACACAAAGAAAGCCCACAGAAACAGCAAAGGTCCCATGGGTCAGAGCAGCCTGCAATAATCTCATGTGTTCTCCTCTGCTCTCCTGAATATAGGCATCAAAGTGAGGAAGAATGGAGCATTTTCAATAATTTAATAAACTTTAATGATGGTATCTCTGATATTGCAAAATTTTAGAATCTAGGGCAAACTACACACAGATCATGAAGAATGAGTGGTAGGAATATGCAAAGTAGAAAAGTTTTTAGTGAGAAATTGTGACAATAACTGCAATGTATGCAAAGAACTTCCTACAAACCTGTGCAATGCCATATAGGCTTCTCATTTTATAAGTCAAGGAAAAAGTAGAAATAATCACTTACCCAGTCCCTCACCACTAGTACAGAGAAGTTTACTGAACTTAAAATTTTGTTTAGAGATATAGTTCTTTGTGTCACAGCAAGTCATCTCATTATATACTAACAAACATGCAGTCACAGCTTTAAACTAATTAATTAAATAAATTCCCCCCACAACTCTCACCTGGCATCCCCACCCTGCCATACACCTCCATGACTTATTCTTCTCATTAGTTGCTTTTCCTATTTGATTATTTTCATCTGTATTGCTGAATTTAATATTGAGCATTTCCCCTTAGCATTTGTACTTCTCTTGATTCCCACACTTCCATTTAAATATTATTAAATTAAGTAACTATAATCTTTATTTTCATAAATGTGTCCATAATTCCACAATTCACTTGCCCTGGAACATCCACCATGGTTTCCACCTACAGCTGGGTTGGAGGTTGTTCTCTCTGTCTCTTTGCTTCACAAATGACAGGCTTTTCCTTTGCCCCATATTACTCTGCCTTCATTTTGATGCTATAAGGGAATTGCTCTTGAAGTTTAAAATGTGAACACTCAGGGCCACTGGTAAAGACAGTTAAAGACAGTTGCTATCTTTTCTCTGGATGTTTGGAGCCCTGTGACACTGTCTTGTCTCAGTGTCTGGATGAACTCATTTGAAGTGGATTACAAGGAACCTTTTTGCCTGGCAAGGTGGATGTGGAGTCAGATTTGGGGTTTTTACATTACGTGGTTTTTTCTTTCTTGGTTTACTGTGCTAAATAAGTTTGTTCTGGTCTCAGGTTAGCCTGCCCTGAGACCTAAATAAAGAATGCTCCGGTTTCACCCTGAATTGGGTCACAAATCAAAGGGAGAATATGTCAACTTTCCTTCATTGTTAAGGCATCAATGAAGATATGCTTTAAAAGCTATCAGAGTAAATAGAACTTGACAAGGATAATCAAATTTACTGCATAGCTGAATGAGAAATGTGAAAAACCCCCCAAAGAATTTTGAGATATTTCAAGAGCTCTGAAGCACATGTTATCTATTGCAGATTTAATTTAAATTCTGTGTAGAAATTTCCATCTCCAGTGGCTGAGTTAAGACAGAATGAAAAAAGGTAAACAGAAAAACTATCAGCTGTTCCTAATTAATGTCAGAACCAGACAGTAGACTTGCAATATGAAGCTAGTGGTTAAGGATACTCCTATGCTTAGACAGGACCCTCACAGATCCCCAGACCAGTGTCCTGGAGCCTTCTCAAGCCTAGCAAGGTCCCACACAGATTTCCTAAAAAACATAACATTTGATCCTTTTAGTGCTTATCCAGGACCTGCCCAGATCTCAAGGCATGGGGTTTAGGGTAATCTGTTTCTGCTCTTGATGTCACCCAATGTCATTGGAACCTTGGCTTATGATTCTGGGAGCCTCCTGGGAGACAAAAAGCACCATTTAAGTTAAGGTTGCATCTTACTAAAAGGTCTAGCCTTTAAACTACAGTAAAAGTGTAGATGGCCTTGTTTTTCGTAAATTACACCTTTCTAGAAAAGCCTAAAATTTTAACAAAGACAGTATTTGGGAAATGAACTGAGTTTGGTTATTGAGCCCTGTGGTGAGTTCCCCAAAGTGGGTAGTAGTGAGCCATTTTCCCAACATGAGGCCATCTTGTCCTCCTTATCCCTGTCTCTAATGGAAATGACATCATTTTCCATCATATATATATATATATATATATATATATATATATATATATATAGAGAGAGAGAGAGAGAGAGAGAGCCAGGCTTATTGAATCATGGCTAAATGGAAAATAGCCATTGTGGCTGACTGCTTACCCGTACAATGTGACTAGACAAGATACCCTGGGAGTTCAGGGCTGTAGGGAATCAACTGGGGTGGGTGATGATAGGGTTAGCTGGTTTCTGTTTATGAGGCAGAGCTAGTGAAATTCACACCATGGGAAAGGTTATATAAGCAGGTGAACTGCTTTCCCTGATTCACCAGAACAATGAACATGCATGAACATTTTATCACCATGGCAGCACTGGCTCCGAGAATGAAAACCACAGAGGTACAAGGTAGGAACAGCAGATGTGAGATAAGTCAAGCCATGCTGGACTCACACATGTTCATGTGTGCTCACATGTGCTCACATGCAGTCACTCTCATTTGTATTGCACTGTCAGGAGCTGGGGGCGGGGAGGGGGGCAGCTCAAGGCTAGACCTTGGGATGAGTGTGCATTCGGCCCAACACTCCAAGGAGGCAGGGGAAGATAAAATAGAGGTTGTTTTATATAGGCTTATTCTGAGAAAATTATGTTTTAAAATCAACAAAAATAATTGAATGTTCAGCAATTATAGAGCTGCTTTGCTGTTTCAAAGCCTGGATTATCTCAGGGATGGTACTCTAGCATTAATTCTAGAAACACAAAAGGTTTAAAGAGAACTGATTATTTTAGCAAATCCACAGTGCTAATATATTGTTTGTTATTTATTTTTAACAGAATCAAATTTTAATATTACCCTGCTTTTTATTTTTCATAGAAAATTTACATTTAAGAAAAAAAAATTGGTCATACTCCTATTTGGGCCCAGGTTGCTCTGCTATTGTCTATTGCCCTCTGTAAGGGATAAATGATTGCCACTCTCATGCAAAATGCGGTAGTGAACACAGTCCATTTCTAATGGAGGAGCCTTAGAGAACAGACCCCAGCACTATGGGAAATTGCACCTACCTGTGCCTGATTTGTGAAGCCAAGGATTCAGGGTCTCAGGTAGCTCAGGCTAACCTTGAACTTTCTATTTAGCTGAGAAGGACGTTGAGCTATTGTTTCTCCTTCTAACTCTCAAATTCTGGAATTGTAGGCATATGACACCATGCCTGTGTCAAAGTTCTTAAAATTGAACCTGAATAAGTAAAAACCTGACTGATAAAAGCATACACAATACACAGCAATGTTGTCCTTCAGAAATTAGTGAGAAATAAAGAGTCTGAAAGCTGAAGTGTTCTTCACCCCCAGACCTACATGCAAGAGGCCTCTGTGAATTACAATACATCATGCTTCTTTTGTTGCATGATGGCTTTATTCCATAGAGATGAGCTAGACCCACTTTTTAGATAAAATTCACAAATGTAGTCTAATATGACCAAATAAATTATTTAGGAGCATTAAAATTAAAATGAAACCCCAACTCTCCGTTTGTCTTTCATCACAGACCATGTCACTTTCAACTTGCTTTGGATTTTTGATTCCAGAAGCCAAACACAGATTTTAAATCTCAAAAGTTACCTGGAATCGGAGAATGGGGAAAAGAAGGAAGGAAAAAAAAGCCACGTTGAGTTAAAATGATGTGGAAGTCAGCCATATGGTAAAAAGGAAACTTAGGAGAAAGGGTAGGGAAGCCTCGGGTACCAGAAAAAGTATGTGTAGGTTTTGGCCAGCATCTGAATAAAGAGAGAGAAGAAAAATGAAAAGTTGTGCTCTTTCTGGAATTAGAATTCAGAAAGATGAGCATACCCAGCAGAACCTAGTGGCGGCTTGTAGAGACTGGATTCTGCAAAGTATTTTATTTGTTCAGCTAAAGACTGGCTCATTTTCTGCTTCCCTGTGGTTCCCCTAGCCAAATCCCTAACATTGACTTTAACCCAGAGCCAAGCAGGGCCCTCAGTTGTTGTTTATTTTTTTTAACTACCTTTCTTCTGAGCTGTTATTAATGGTGCTGGCTACATGTACCTACAAGGCAGACAGCAATTCTATAGTCGTCTTATTTCCTAAGCTAGAATTAAATTTGTACCAAGAATCATTTGAAGTTCAGTGAAACTGTGGATAACACTTCAGCTAAATTGCCTTGTGACTATTTTTATATCGGCATATATAAGAGCCATGATCATCCTAGAAAAAAAAAAAAAACTTACGGTTTGCTGTGAATTCAAGTAGTGGTAGTTCTAGTAAAGCTAGTTATTGCCACAAATAGAACAAAATAACAAACAACAAAGAAACTGTGTGGGAAGGAAGGAAAACTGCCTGCACCTTAGTTTCCTTCCTGGAGGATAGAGCAAGCAACAAAGACACATTGTGGGAAGGAAGACTAGCTGTGCCTTCATTTCCTCCCTGAAGGGTAGGCAGGCATAGTCCACTTCCCTCTGTTCCTCAAACATCTCCCTCCACTGCCTCTTCTCCTTAGAAGGGAGAACTGCCTTCTAAGGCAAGGAGAAGCCTTGGAGACATGGGTCAGTCAGCAGGCATGTGCCACTGACTTCTACTTAAAGAGGATTTGCCCGTTTTCTTTGAGTGTGTTAATTTGTTCTCAGAAACTTTTGAAATTTTATACAAGTGCTTTGCTATTTACCTAGGTAGCTGCTGACATTTAATTTCATTACTTGGGAATTTATAACATGATAGCTGTGTGTAATCAAAATTGTGCAGTAATTCCTTAGGGCTGATGTTCTTGTTGCCCAGCTCGCATGGAGCATCTGGACCCAGCACAGCCTGCAGAATACACCACCATCCACTCCAGAGAATATAGGAAGTGGCTGCTTCTCCCAGATGGAAGTTCTAGTGACTTGCAAGCTGATTTAGAACAGGAAATGCATTGAATCAGGCATGCAAAAGTTCATAGCTTTGAGCTAGTTGTAATAAAGCAGACTCATTTCCAATCCAACATTATTCCGTGAAACATACATTAAGAGAAATTGTTTGGTGCATAGTCAGCCCTACCTAGCATTCTTTGTCATCTAATGAATTTCCCGTCCTGGGAAGAATACACTGCATCCAGAAAAGGCAGCAAAAGGCATAAGTACAGGGCATGACATAGCAGGAGAAAACATTTGGAGTTTAATTTAGTATGGGAACACAGGTAACTGACATGTCGTGGCAGGAAGTAGGCATTACTCAGGTAAAGGAATGACATAGATTCAGGTTGTAGGCGTGGGCACAGTGTAGCATGGGTGCAGGTGTGGCAAGGCAGGAGGGAACAGATGTAAGCATGGCGCAGTACAGAATAAAATGGATAGCATATATGGAGATGCTGGTGCAATCATGGCCCAGCACAGGAATGTAGATGGGCATGACTGAGCATCATTTCCTTCCCCCTCTACTCCCCCAGGAAATCTCTTGGTATCATCTGTGGCTTTTGGCCATCCCGGGTAACACAACAGACCTCCTCACTATATTTCTGAAAGAAGACATAGACTCTCTACCCTGAAAACTTATACACACCCTGCAAATACTTTTACCATTATGTGTGTAGTATCTTTTGATGGACTTTGATTCCCTGAAAATGTGGGGATTTAATGCTCTCATATACCAGATTTCTTAGATCTCCCCTGTGCCAGAGGATCAATGGTTTTCATTGAGCCTCATTCCACTGTGGTGCAGCTGAAGATGAATGCTATGCAAAGACATAAGAAAGAACCAGAAATGGGGAGGTTGAGGATGATGAGGGCTGGAGATGGTGACAGAGGCAGTAAGGATAGGAGGAAAGGGAATTTGAACATTTGGAGTGAATCAACAGGAGACATAGTTGCAAAAGCGATGCTCTGTGGCATCTTGTCTGTTGTAAGCCTCTGTGGGATGAGAACCCCATATGGATTACTTAACATCCTTATCTTACGATGCAGACATATGGAGGATATATTTCATTTTCAATATGATTTGATGTTGTTGATGAATAAAAATAGCATTGACAGTTGTTGTTATCTCTACATATGATGTGTTTTTGTTTGGTTTTTTATTTGAGTGGTTGTTTGGTGTTTTGGAGACAGGGTCTCATGTTATAGCTCTTTCTATCCTGCAACTCACTGTTTAAACCAGGCTGATCTGATAAGAGATCTGCCTGCTTCTGTATCATGGGTGCTGGAATTAAAAGTATGAGCCACCACATCCAGCTGTACATATGGTTAAAAGAGCATTCCAGGATTTTAGAAAGTTATTCTTTTCCAGTATTTAATGAAAGCCCTTTAAGAATTCAAACCAACTCATAAACAGACTTTCCTCTGATCATGTATGAAGGAAAACTGCTTCCCATAGTGCAGATTTTCAGTCATGTTGAATTATCTCTTCAATGACAGGGGAGATGTTGAGTGGAAATGTGTGTGAGATTTCATTCAGCTTTGTAATGCAGTTCTTCCCTCTTTAATGACAGCAGTCTATGCACATTCATGTGGAAGACAGGGAGATGCTGAATGGCTTCTGAAATCTCTCATTTATTGTCTGTGTTGAATTAATGAAAAGTGTGAACCAAACTTTCCACATACTTCAATCAAATCCATCATCAGACTGAATGGTGTTTGTGTTTCATATCACAAGTCTCTCAAGGTGTTAAAATCGGTCATCCATTTAGCTCACTGGCATCTTAACATTTTCCCACATCCACATGCACTCATGCCTACATACATAGATACACACAAACCCTTGCACTTACAACATACACATAGCACAGACAGACACATAGGCATGCACATACATGTTGTGCACATGAATACACATCCCACACACTACCTACAAACATTCACACACACTTTCATTACTGTTCTCTCCGATCACACTAGCACTGATATGCACACATACCAGAGTGCACATATTTGGGCACATGTGCACAAGCATGCAGACACTAAAGCACATGGGTGTCAGCTCATACAAATACAATGTTTATTAAAGACTGCTATGAAGAAAGGTTGCTAAGATTTCCTTAATGATGTTGCTACTTTTGCAACCCTGCAGCTGACCAGACAGAGATGTTGTTCATAGGAGATGCTGTGCTGCAGGTCAGTGCCTTAAACTTTATTGCATCTTTAACTCTATTGAATCTTTACATTTTAAACTTATTCCAGCCAATAATTATCCTCAAAATTCTTCATTTGTCATTGTTCAGGTGAATGGCATTAATGTAGAAAACGCAACCCATGAAGAAGTGGTAAGTCTTACATTGTGCTTCTTTCTTCTAAAAGTTTGTTTCTATTAGCCTAAATTTACCTGAATGTGTTCATAGACACAATCTTAGAATTGAAAAGCAGTGCTTGAGTTAGCTAATTGCAGCATACCAGGGGCCTACAGGTCTTCATCAACACTGAAGAAAACACATCAGATTTTTCCCACTTTAAATTCAAGGGCACAGGAATTCAGGAAACATTCAACTCACTACATTGCCTAGAGGGTCACCTCAGAACAAAAATCAGAATCTTTCAGGCTTCCCTCGAGATCTTTCTAATGTCACATAGACCCTCACTGTACAGTCATCTTCACACTAGCATCTAAGTGTATAAAATGTATGGTGTGGAGGGGTCAGCTGACAGGCATATTTGGTATTTGCTTAAGATGATGTGGGTCAACAGTATTTATAAGCAATTCACTCCCAAGAAAATAAACTCAGGTCATGTTGGGGTAAAAGGGTAAATGCAAGAGCTACCTCATCTTGAAGCAGAGAGAGAGCCCCACAGTACAGCCACTCAGAGAACCTGCTGCCATGAGACCTGTGTAATAAGGGAACTAGCTGCCTGTGAGAGAGGGAGCAAATATGGAGATGGCACATTTGAGAGGAGGGGGGTGAGTTATTGGCAGAGCAGGCTACATGCCCAGGGGCTGAGCAGAAAGGAGGTGTGAAAACAGAGCAAGGAGGAGAAGCAGAATTACTGATATAAGAAGCAGGCATGAGATTAGAGGACACACCTATGGGTTCCTCTTGGGTCTCTTTCTGTGTTGCAGTAAAACTTAAATAGGCTCTCAATTGGTTAGTATTACCTAATGGTCCTTCTTTGATTCACTGCTGCTTTTTTTGTAAGTCAGTTCTATTCTGAAATAAGGCAAAGTCCCCCTCTCTGCCCAGAGCTGAATTTACATGAAATCAAATGAGCGTTTGGAGTGATTTGTGCCCAAAATGAATACCTGCTCAGCACAAGCAACTCATTTATTAATTTCCTCACTCAGGCCATATTTATTGCTGTTTCCTGTGTGCCAGGCAAGAGGGAGATTCACAAAGGGGCAGACATGTTTCTTGGCCTCTAGAGATGTTGAGAGTTATGATCAGCTACGGGAAGCATACTCATTACTGGCTTTCCAGATTTAGTCATTAATATTGCTGTTTGTCTTTTGCAAAGTACATTTTTAATGGTAAGAAAACATATTGTAATAGAAAGAAAGGCCATGCACTTTTTAACACTAGTAGTATTGTAAATAAAATTAAAAGCATTTATCTAAGAAATAATTTCTTGAGTAAATGGCATGTAGAGTTTAAAAATGTTGTTATACCCAAAAAGTACTTGACATGAATATACTTTTATCAAATTTTATGACATCATTATTTTGTGATACAAAGTAAATTACAGGAGCAGTATTAATTAATATGTAATCTTAATTTGTCAGAATCATAAATTTTATAGAGATATTCCATTGGTAAAAGACCTCATACATTGCAATTTTGTTCCCTCAATCTTACAATAAATTCTGGGTTTAGTTCATAAAGAAAAGTTATCAGTTATACCCAGAGTAAAAAAAAAAATCTCTCTAACATAAATCTCTCTGCAAGGTGACATATCTGCAGCTGATTTGAAGAGAAAAATCTATGAATTGAGGTTGATAAAGGTTTAAAACATATAAATATATGATTTGATAGATAAGTTCTCTTTTTAGCACAACTGTGCTTCTCTCACAGTGCTGTATGGATTATAGTAGCTGTGGGAGACAGCAAGCTGTCCATACTCTCACTGTGCACATTCTGAGATGTGTGGCCACTCAGAGAAAGAAACCTGATGCTTGTTCTCATGCAAGCTTGAGTCCACTTTAAAGCATTGTGATACATATGTTTCAGAGATTTTTGTTTATCAACTAAAAAAAATTAATTTGAAGAATTATAAAATGAGCTACCGTTTTCCTGAAGAATATGAAATAAGTAATAAAAAGTAAACCAGAAGTTATTGAAATGGAACACAGGAAATAATGAGAAAGTTAAGAAGAATGCTTGTGCACAGGAGCTGGCAATCATGTAGCCATGTTTTTCACCATTCCTCCAGCTGTAATCAAGATAACTGGCTGCTTTAAATATCTTATAACTGCTCAGAGACTTGGATCTAGACATGGATGCTTGGGAGCAGCTACTATCACTTGAGACTTCATTCCAGTCGCAGCTGTTATGGCTACCACACCGTTAACAGCTTTGCTTCAGGAGACTCTGCTTAAGTCATGGCTACTATAGATACCCTGCCACAGCTAACTTGATTTAGCCATAACAGTTTCAGAAGACCCTGAGACAGCCCAGCCACTTACACACTGCTCCATTGACTGCCCTGTAGCTGCTCCTTGTATAGAGTGGGGGAATGGCTCCACAACTCATGACTGCTAATGGGCATGCACGATTGGGTATGTAAACAGTTATCTGCTTACATTTTGTGGTAGCAGTCCAAGAGACTGTACACTGCCCCTGCCCCACTACTATACCCTAGCCCCACTGGAGTCTTTATGATGGGTAAGGCTAAGCTGAGCTGATAACATGAAGAACAGACAGTGCTTAAGCTTCCAGCCTAGACATTCCAATAGCCCCTAGAGGGGGGGATGAAGAGTTCTGAGTAACTTAGAAACAGAGATTCCAGAGAACTGAGATTTAAGCTTTGGAGTGCTGAGGCTATACACACTACAGATGTGTTAATAAAATAAGAGATGGGAGGGAGAGGGAACTGGGATCGACATGTATAAATAAATAGATAGACAGATAAATAAATAAATAAATAAATAAATAAATGAGATGGTGGAAAGCTGACCCTGCAGAAGGCTAGCCCCTATACAAAGCCAAGACCACGAAGAGCTACAGGACCAAACAGTAGAGAGCACTGGAACTCTCTTTGTCTGGCTGCCAAGGATTTGTAACCCTGGGTGTGGGAGACCCTGAAGCCCTGAGCTCACACTGGGTTGAGCTTTTCATTGTGAATCTGTGATTTCAATCTGAAAAAAAAAAGTGAAGTAATTCCCAGTAATTCCCAGTAATTCACACTTCCCCATCGCGCCAAGCATTATGCTGTTATTCAGTGATACATTTGATTTTACCAGAGACATTAGGAGAAGAGAAGACATGTATATGCATATTTACCTCTGTGCAAGCATATGATATATGTGCAACTGTGTATCTGTGTATAAATATGTAAAATATGTACTAGATGACCTGTTTTTGAAAATCCTAGGAGAAGCCAAGCCTCCAGCCATAGGTAAAACTTTGTCCTCAGATAAACATTTTAAAAATCTTGAAAGTCAACAGATTATATGGAATCTATTCTCATTATATAGGCAACTGTCACTTAAGAGTCTGCTGAGGGTGGTTGCTAACCATATCTTCAGAACCTGTCCTAGTGACACCAAGATTAATATTTAATTAGATAACTGGGTGTTTCCCAGTAAGATTGACTCACAAAATCTACTATTTTATCCAGTTATTAATTGCCATATTATGTGATGGTTGTACTGAAATATGCAAAGGAAAATATTCCCACTTGAAAATTGTCTTAGCTTTGTTCAATTGGCACAGAAAAAGGAGCTGCTACCTTGAGTTGTAAGGAAAATATGAAATTCTTAAAAATATAAATCCAAATATGAAAAATGAACAAATGGAGCTTTTACATTACTTGATAATGATGAATACTCCAAAGATTGTCTTCTTCCAATTAAAATCCAATTGCCTAGGTGCATGAAATTGGGTGATACAAAGAAAATGAGAAGGTGGAAACTGCTTCAAAGTGTATAATTATTCATGGAAGTAAGACATTTGATTTTCCTGAGGCTAGAACTTGCCATGGCTTACTTATAATCTATTTAAGCACAGATACCAAATCAAGCAGTAAAATGGACCTGATTCAAAACAAAAAACTCTGGTGGAAGCTAAAATTGTGTCTAGTTCCCAACAGAGTAAAGCATGTTGGGCCCAGTGCCTACAGAAGCTAACATGAAGTGCATAGCTACTAAAACAAGGACTTATCTATAGCATGTGTGTGGCTTCTAAGTAGATGCCTCTGTTTAAAATAAGCCAGGGGGAAAAAAAGAAAAAAAAAAAGGCTAAGTGAATGTTAGAAGCTAGTTATGAAACGGTATAATCTTGGTTCTGATATGAAATCACTTGGGGTAACTTCTTTTTAAATACACTTTACTTATTTAAACAAAACCAAGAAACATTCACAGTTGCAGAGGATCTTAGAAAACGAAGTTTCTTGGACCAGTGGGAAGAATCCACAGGAAACCCAAATGAAAACACAGGGAAGGCTGATGTATGACTGACTTTTGCCTTTTGCTTGTTTTGTTAAGGAGGATACAAACAGAAATCTATTCACCTCAACCATGTACCAAAGATATTTTCCACCTCTCTGGTTGGGGAGCTGATGAGCTTGTTGGGGCTACATAGAAGAACAAGGGTGGATGAAGGGAAGCCGCACCTTCATCATGTAAGGCCCACCGCAGCATGGGCAATATCGCAGAAAGCAGATATGCCCAACCTGCACGCAGCTCCTCCAGAGAGTTTCTTCCCCCATTGCTACTTTCAAAGCCTTAGAGAGAAAACTTGTCAGTCTTGTCCATTTCTGAACTTGCTTGGCCTTGTAAGTTTCCTTTGTTTGCTGAGTTCTAGAGCTTACTTCTTCATCCAGGAGAGAACATTTTCCCTGAAAGAAATAGTTACAAAACAGTTGGAAGTGTGAAACTATACCTGAAAGTTAGGAAGCATCAGCCAGTCCAGGAGCAGCAAATGCAAACCACATAGCACAGAGTAGGCAGTAGGATGTCCCTATCTTCGCAGGATTTCTTTTTTTTTTTTTTTTAATTTTTTTCTTATTTTACATATCGATCCTAGTTCCCTTTCCCTCATTCCCTTACTCCCTCCCATGCCGCTTCCCACCACCCTCCCATCCCACCGCCCCCCCCCACTTCACAGGGAGGGTGATGCCTTCTAGGAGGCGGTCAAAAAAATCTGTCAAGTCATTTGGAGTAGGGACTAGGCCTTCCCTCCTGCCTCTAGGTTATGGGAGTATCCCTCCATGGGGAATGTGCTCCCAAAGTCCTTTCGTGCGCTAGGGATACATCCTAGTTCCACTGTCTGAGGTCCCTTATAACCGAGGCCTGAGTCTGTCCAATGATGGTTTCCCAGCTATCAGTCTGGGGGCCCATTAGCTCCTCCTTGTTCAGGTCAGCTGTCTCTGTGGGTTTCTGTAGCCTGGTCTTGTCCTCCCTCTCTGCATCTGGATTCCAGTTTAGCTTAGTGTTTAGCTAAGGGTATCTGCTTCTGTTTTTATCAGCTACTAGATGAGGGATCTATGATGATGGATAACTCTTATTGGTGGGGAGGAAAACAAATGTCTCTCTAGGTAGATAAGAGTAGTGCATAGATGGATAGATGGATGGATGTTAAATAAGATTGATTATATATAGCTGAGTATGACAGTGTATGCCTTTAGTTGAATTTTTGAGTTCCATGACATCCTGGTCTACAGAATAATTTTCAGGACAGCCAGGACTACACAAATGCCTCAAAAAAATCAATCAATCAATAAATCAAACACCAATCATTATAATGATCATATAGAATTAAATTAGAAGATTAAATTATGAAACATTAACTTTTACAGATGCATTGAAAACTATTGTTGAGAATTTAAAGATAAGGGAGTCAGTAAAACAAACAGATCATACAAAATAAACAGAAATTTCTGGCCCTCTGGCCAATCTAACACCTCATCAAAATTAAAATACTGAAGCATTAAATGAAAATTAGATTACTTTTTCCTGTATAAAAAAAATGGGTTTTCCCATTTTCTTAGAGGTCAGTGCTGCCTCTTTCCTCCCTGCCAACACACTGTAGTAACACCACAATCACATTTGTACACATGCTGGCACATAGACACGCACACACACACACACACACACACACACACACACACACACACACACACTGCTCCGGTACACTCCCATGATCACATCAAACTCCTAATATGGTTGTTCCAAAATGTGAATGATTTAAGTACAGGGTGAGTTTTAGGGTAATAGACTCTTGGCTGAGAGCACTGGGTTCCAGTGTTTATGTCATTCAACTTCCACGGTTTGTGTTCTTTGGTACAGATGGAGGGTGTGTCAGCCATTGTCACTTTTAACTTGCTGCTGGGCTAGGCTGCAGGGAGATATCCACTTGACTACATGTTTGTGTTTGAAGAAAGGGCTTTGCAGGGGAATATTGCTTTGAGATGGGAAGTGGAGACATTAAGTATATGTCTGGTTTTGAAAGCCAGACCTTAGCAGTGAGTGTTTGGAAAGTCTATTAGGGTGAGGTACTCTAGGACTTCTCCTTCAGGATGCAAGCATTCAGAAATCAGAATTGACTGCAGGGGTAGCCAGGCAGACAGATGGGAAGGCAGGTAGTGGAATAAGAAAAAACAGATGGGGCAGGATCAGGGATTGGCCAAGTTGGAGGTATCTGGGAGGTCAACTTACATGAGCTGAGGGTTAGGAATCCTACTTGCTAGACTGGTTATAGTGAGGATATCTGAGTAAGGAAGACATGGGGAGGAATTACAGGGCAAGCCAAATTTTAACAGCATTTTGCTGTGGACAGAGAAGTAGAAATGCCACGGGTGTACACAGAACATGCCTGGGAGACTGTGTCTCTGCCTCAAGAGATTTAGACAGTGCTGTTCCAAGGGGAGGAGCTTAGCATAAAATGAATGTGTTGAACAATGGAGTAAATGTAGTATAGCTCTCAGAAGGCTGATGATTGACTTAGTCTGAGATGAAGCAGAAGCAGATCCTCCTCTGAGAGGATGGGCAGACGCAGAGTGAAGCCTGCCTCTAAGGTGGCAAGTCTGGTGGTGAGAACACAGCACACCTTTCACCTAAGCATGGAATGAAGATCTTAATTTCTCCAGATGAGTGAAAAGGAGGGGTGCAGTATTGGAGATGCTGGGAGAGAAGAGGGAGAGGAAAGAGGGAGGACTAGATTTTAATACATCTGTATTCCCAAAAGCCTAGACTCTCACAGAGACTACCTCTGACCACCATGAATCTCAAGCATTTTCTCTGGCTGATTACACAGCCTGAGTCTCTTTAATGCCCCTTTTGGGGGTAGGGAGCAAAGATTGAGTTTAAATCATTTAAATCAATTCATTGGCATGAGTCAGCTTGGAAGGTGAGATCCAGTTTACAATGAGCATGCCATTCACATACTCAGATCTGCAGGCTGAAGATGAGGTGATGCTCCAAGCACATGGCTTTACGTTCAGCTGAAGTCCAAGCTGGCATGCTGCTCCCAAGTCTAGAAGGTTCTAACTCTTGTTTTCTGTGCTCAAAGAACACTGGAAACTGTAAAGGGGAAATGCTCAAATTAAGTTCAACTCACTGGGCTCTACCATCAAGAATTTGATGTGTTTTACAAGGAAGTGAGCTAGGGAAACTCCATGTAGCTTTTTCTCTTTGGGTGATAGAATCTTCCAGACCTTGTAGCAATCTGGTCCTGTACTTGGAATAAAGAGAACAGTATTATGGATGCTCCCTTTGCCTCTTCTACAGATGGTATGAGCTCTTTACAATGTTAGGAATAAGAAATGGAAGAGACTAAAAGCTTAGTTCTTTTAGTTAGTCAGAATGTGAGTTTTACACTTACATATACATATTTCCAGATTCATGCTTATGCACTTAGAGCCTTACATATACATTTACACTAACACACACTAATACACACATATACACATTTGCATATAGCTATTTTATTTTTTAAATTAATTTATGTTTCCCATATATTTTTTTTCAATTGCTTTGTTCATACAAATGTAACTAGGAATACATGGAATATTTGATGTAGTTTAAGCCACAAAAGGAATCCTAGCACAGATTTTTTTCAGGTCAACAAAATGATTCTTCTTTGAAAGGTTTTCACATTTCTATAATATAAACAAACACATACCAAATATTTTTTTTAATCATAAAAGATAGCATGAACACTATTGAAACATTTCTTATGTCAGAGTTACGAGACACAGTTAAGTGCTACCTCTGGGTAGTTGGCAGCTTTTAAACTTGCAAGAAAGTTTTTAAAAATCTGTTTTTTCTCATCAGAGATTTAAAGCAGGATTAACGTAGGAATTTAAACAAAGAGGTGTCAAGGATGGAGGAGCAAGTTTATAAAAGAAAAAACACGAGACAGCGGGGAAACACAGTGAATACCAGCAGTAGTTCCTGCTTTGAAGACCAGGCAAAGCCTATGAATCAAGGATCAGTGAGAAGACCCTAGTGATAGACGCACTCTGCAAACCTAAATCAGGAACATTCCTGAGTCACACATGACTAAGGAAAACCAGGAAATCATAAGCATGTGATGTCTGTTGTAGGCAGAGTTCAGGGCACGTATCCATTGATGTAAAAATTGAGACGTTATCATGAATAATCTCATGGTGTGTCACTCTTACATGCCACAGTACTGAGGATCCACTCATGTTGGTCACTAGGCAAATGGAGACCAATGATTTTTTTTACAGATAAGGTCAACTCTCCCTTGAGATCAGAGACAGGACTTTACTATGACTGTTTTTGTAAAGATACTAACAACTTTACATTGGCCTGGAAGTTTGAGATGGGAATGGTGGCAAAAGTATGCATTCTTTCATGGCGTTTTTAAATACTTTTGTATCCAAAATTGTGCAGTCTACCCATACGGAACACCCACTCATGTCCCTAGTAATCTGGGGAACTCTAAAGATCTGAGGTCCCAGTGCCCTTACTTTGGGTTGCCATCAGTTCTTTCTTATAGACAGAGTTCTTGGAGGTGGGGCCCTTGGAAGATGACATATGAGTGTTTCTTTCCATGGGTGAACACAGTTCTCCTGCTGCAGGACAGTGAATATGTCATGGGAATCAACTCTGCTAACATGCTGAGCTCAGACGTGTCAACTCCAGGACCCACACCCTGAGAAGGAAATTTCTGCTGTTTATTTACTGTGGGTTTGGATAATCTGAAGAGTCAGCTTTAGGTAATCCCATGTGGAGACTGTCCCAGATGGTACAGAAGTATAGAAAAAAATTAAGGTGTGGGATCCTTTTTAAGAAGGCTTACCTATGAGGACATGGCCAAAAATCAGATGAGAACAGCAGTCTGTACCAACGGGCCCAGAGAGATATGTACTACAATCAGGGATGTGGCTCAAAGCAACTGTCTCCAGGAACGGCAGCAATTACAAAAGGCAACTGTGGTTGCTGCTAGCAGAAAGAGCTGCTGCTTCCCACTCCTGTCAGTGCAAGGCATTGATCTGCTGAGGGAATAAGTGCTGTAGGTCATTGAGAACATGGTAACATCTGAGGCCAATGCCATTTTTTTCTTGCTCCACACACAGGCTTTGACCTTGAAGAAAAGGATTGCTAGTGAGTCACGACGTATGTCTCAACCATATATTATCCTGAAAGATCAGAGAAATATGAGCATTCTGAGATTTAAAAAATAGCCAAATGTGTCTAACCTTTAATTAAAAGAAAGTTCTTGAGTGTTTGGGGCTACATTCTTCCTGATGGCCCTTTTACACTCAGACAAAATTATCTATCAAGTTATCTATAAATACATGATCATATAAATATGTGATCACATATTACACTTGCTCTGCTGAAGGGCTGTGGAATTCATTAAAGAGATGTAATTTTTATTTTATTTAATTCAACTGTGAATGCATACATACATACACATGCACACACACTCACATGCATGCACACTCACCTGCAGATCTACAGGACAATTGTAACCTGGCTGTGCTGTGGGGGGTGGGGCATTATGACAACCTAGGTTTCACACATCTCAATCATATCTGTCTCTGTTCTTTGCAATTGATCTGCACTGGCATCTCAGGACGCAGGGTATTGCAGGTAACTCTTCACTCATGAGCCTTTGCAGACATCCCCTGCCCACTGTTAAGCATCTGATGTCCAGAGATAAAGAATCCTCGAGTGAGATTTACAAGATACTTTTCTGAAGACAGAAGATGCAGCTTTTCTCACATACTTATGCATTTTGCTTGCCAAGGAAATGCAGTCACACTTCCTTGGGCTGGCCGAGGAATAAGTGCCAATGGGTCACCTCCTGAGATGTGTTCCAAGCAAGGAGAAGCCCTCTCCCTGCTCAGTACACTTCTTCTGGTCTGTTTATACTAACAGAATTGTGAAGATATAGGCTGCACATTTGGGGGATGACAGCTGTCTGGTGAGGGGGAATGACAAGTGGTATGTCGTTCCCTTGGCTCAGTTTGTGTGCCCTTACAGGAGCAGCAGGTGAAGGTGAGTGCTGTGGGGAGATGGTATCAACTTGGCTCTGCCTCACCTTTGGGTTGAACCCTGAAAGCTATGAAGCAAGTTAATACTCTATACCACATGGGTACAGGGAGTATGACATGTCTGCAACATGGGTACTGTAAACTCCTGGTCACTAGTGACAACAATAAGGGGAGGGACATCCAAAATGCATAATGAGAGTAGGCGGGGTAGGGGTGGGGCTTCAGCAATTCCAGTGGAAAGAAAGTCTGTGAGAGAGACCATGGTCCAGTAGATATAGCATGGATAAATAAGAATCTGGGAGAACGATAGGCTGATTGATGTTTATTCGGGGAGAAATCACTTATACCAGAAACAGATGACCGCCAGCAGGTTCCCATCCCAAGGATGCCTTGGGATGATTTCTGTCTCTGATTAGAAAGTAAGACAGAGAGAGCTGGAGTCTAGCACCCCAGACCTAGTTCCCCCAGGTCACACCTGTGCCTGTCCCCTCACCCCAATGGGCATGGTCAGTGCAACAGGTGTGGGCAGGGTGGATATCTCACTATAAGTAGAAGCCTAAGGACTTGGAAGAACAGTCATGTCATGGAGGTGGCCTAGAGCAGGCTCTATTCAGCACAGATAAACTGGTGGGCACAGAATGTCTGGTCTGTTTAAAAGGTCTGGCCAACTCAAGAGGTGTTCATGTTGGAGGGTGTGATCAGATGGAGCTGAACAGGTAGTTCTGACCATGGAAGACATAGAAGAATGTTGATGCTAGAGGCCAGAGAACCTTCAACTGTGTCTCTTCACTCTTCAGTTTATTCCCCTGCTCCAGCAAGAGTTTAACCCAATATTCTATACTGAGCTGCCCAAGTAAGAATTGCTGAGGGTGCTACATGAAGAAATTGGAGAGCAGAAAGAATGTGGGAGTTTTGTCAGGAATATGCAGTGGTAAAGGTTCAAGGAGACAGTTGATGAGCCTTGGATGGTAAAACTTTGTGATTGCCCCAGTTGGTCTTAATAAATAGCATGTAGACTGATAGTGTTTTAATAAAATCCACTAAACAACAATTACAGTATTACTGAAAGCTAACTTTATGTTCCCTAAGTAATGGACATGAGATGTGTGACTAAAACTAAACCTACATGAATTTTCCTGAGTTAAAGTGATATTTGACCTTTGAAATTATGTGGTATGTCACAGTCATTCATCTGGTATGTCTTTCGCCAGTTTCTGACATTCAGCTTTTTGTACTAGCAAATTGAGTTCTTGTGTATAGAATCTTACTTTCTGGTAGGTTAAACCATTGGTCATGCAGGCAGCCTTGCCTTTTGAATAAACATGGATGCTTCAATATCCACACATTCATAGACAAAGCACAAGTGCTGTGCACTCTTAAATATACATAGCCAATCGTCTTTACCTCATTTTAGTCCTACAGAGTGTCAGTGTCTTAGAAGTAACTCTGAAATGAGTTCTTGGAGAGCAGGAAAGATCATCAAAGACTTGGTTTTGCACTATGTCTGGTTCTGTGATGGTGAAGTACTATTCTCACCTTCTGAACAGGTGCATCTTTTGAGAACTGCTGGAGATGACGTTACCATCACTGTTGAGTATCTCAGAGAAGCGCCCTCATTTCTGAAGCTCCCATTAGGTAAGTGGGAAGGGGAGAGATTTTAGGTTGTTGTGGAATTTTCTTCCTTCCCACATTATTTATCCATATATCTTGGCACAGTGGGTATCAATTATTTCCCAAGCACATGCTCAGGGAGAAAACTGATTTATAGAGACAGAGGTGCATACCAGGATCATAAGGTCCTTCAGGCATCATAATCAGAAGCAACTCTGTGTGTTTCTTCACATTCACACAACACACACACATACAATCACATACTAACATACTAACATTCATATATGCATACACTCATACATGCACTAACATGCATACATGCACACACACAGTTACTTACACATATATTCATGTGCATATATGTAGTTTGTATCCATAATATCTAGGTTGATCTCATATTAAGTACACAGTCCAGTCATGCTAATGTACCTACCATGACCAGGCAGAGGATGTGATACTCTGCTGTACGTGGCCCAGCCAGAGTGTCAAGCCTAGAAAAGCACTTCCATTATTCTCCATAGCTGTCACAATTAACAGAAGGTCCTGCTCTTTGTTTGGATATGTGTGGGCCCTCTCCTAGATGCTGCCTTCTACTTCTAGGAAAGGTCTGAAAGGCAAGGCTCAGCCTCCATAGAGCTAACTTTCTGCCGCTGCAAGTACAGGGGCAGCTGACAGCAGCAGGAACCTGCTTGGCCTGTGCTAGCTTTCCTTTAATGTCCTGACTGATTCTTCTCTCCATCCTCTTCTTGCAAGAAAACATGGCTCCTTCTCCCTGGTCCCTCCTGCATGCTTACCTTCCATATCTTCCATTTTTGTAACCCTGTTGTTAGCATCTCCCTATTTACTGTGTAAATGGCCTGGGGGCTGCTCCTAAGGCCTGTCAGCTGTGGATGCTGGCCATGCACTCATTTCATGCTCTGTCCTAAGAGCCATTAGAGTTAGACCTTTCTTCTAGCATCTTCTCTCTGGGACCCTTGAACATGTCATCTCCAAGAGACCTCAGGGAATGATCATGATATTGACTATAAGAGAAATTGGTATCTTGTGTGCAGACTCATGGATAAAAGTAGCTACCTGCCCTGTGTTCCTAGGGATCACATCTTTGTGAAATGGAGGAAGAGCAGTAGATGACAAGCACTCTTCTACAAGTCATTTAAATAATGTGGGAAGGACATGAGGGAGTGATGCAAGACTCAGTATTCTATCACTGCTACCAGGGAGAGTTGAAATGGAAGAAATAAAGGTGTTAAATGAGGGGAGGAGCCCTAGACAGACACAGAAAGAGAACAAGAACAGTAGTGTGATAAAAGAAGACAAATATAAAAAATAAGGAGAGAATTGTAAATAGTACTTTTCAGTATTTCCTCTTCTTGACCAACTCTACAAACTCAGACAGTGAAGTCAGGAGCAGGTCTTGGTAGTTGGAAAGCTAAGCCAGGAAATAGGTCTTGTTGAATGTAGACAGAAGTTCTGTAACAGTGAGACGTGAAAGTGTGACTAGCAGAGTGGACCTCTGTAATGGCCAGTCCCACTGCTATGTATGTGGTGACACATGGATCTCCAAGGATAGAAAATGTCAAGAGGCATGTATTTTTCAATGCTCCATGGCTAGAACAAAACACTGGGGAGAATAACTTACGGAGGACTTCTGGTTTGTCTGCTCGCAGTTGAAGACATTTCAGTTCATTATCATTTGACCCTGTTGCTTTAGGCATTTAGGAGCTACACTAGGGATGTTTGGAGGAAGCAACTGCTTACATTAGTGGTCAGGAAGCAAAGACAGAGACAGAAGAAGGCGACAAGGGCACATCACCTAACTTCTTCCCACTAAGTACCACTTCTCTTTCTCTCTCTCTCTTTTTTTTTTTTTCTTGTTTTGACTAAGATTGTATTGTGGAAAAATAAAATATAATACAATAAATAAAAAAAGACCTATCATATTGAAGTTGGACATGGCAACCCATTGAGGAAAAGAGTCCCAAGAGCAGGCACTAAAGTCAGAGGTTCACTCATTCACACACCCAGGAGTCCCATAAAAAATACTAAGCTAAAATCTAATATATATATATATATATATATATATATATATATATATGAATGACCTGGTTACAGACTCATGTAGGCCCCATGCTGCTGGTCCAGTTTCTGGGAGCTCATATACACCTTACTTAGTTGATTTAGAGGGCCTTGTTCTCCTGGTGTCCTCCATCCCTCTGACTCTTAACTCTTCCCGCCTGCTCTTCCATGGAGTTCCCTAAGCTTTGAGGAGAGGTATGTAATGGATACCTCCCATTTAGACATTGTCTGTGTGAGTGCCACTTCCTATCAGAGCCTCTGCATACCAGTAGTGCTGCAGGCTGAGACTAAGCCTTTTAGTACATGGCCTTTGAAGCACACATATCCAAACTACATAAGGATGGTGGAAATTTCCTAATTGTAAGTAATGGGGGTTTTTAATACTCAACCCCCAGCACTTCTGTTCTCCAGAATATAGGATATTGGCGAAAGTGTTAAACAAATGTTTTTCATCTTATTCTTGCACAAGTAGAGCCTTGTGTATAGCATCCTACCTCCAAGTGATTTTCTTTCACCTTGTGCATGGGCATAACTGTGTGTTCTGAGTGTGCCTTTGTACTGAGATTGAAAGTCAGGGTTAGTTATAGCCTGGCCCAAAAGACAGCAGGAACCACATAGACAAGAGAACACTTGCATAGCTTTCCCTACCTTCCATCAGAGGTCAGTAACATGACTTGATAAAGAAGAGATAGTGTTTGGTGTCTGCTAACACTTGTATAATAGGAGCAGTAGAACTGACAGCCATGAAGATTTCAATATCTGTTTATTGAAAAGGGAAGTTCACCATGGCTCTGAAGCTCCCTCCAAGGTCTTGAAACCAAGAAACCTTACAGTAACTTTTATTCGCAGGTTTTACTGGAATCTGAGTGTTTGGCCCAAACTTTCAGTTATCTGGGAACTCCTGTGAGCCCTTTTGCTGAAAGTCTGTGCAGAGACTAACCATTGTAGCTAGATCCACCTTGAACTCCTGTGAACCCCAGTGCTCAGGGGTAATGCAGAACTCCAGAGGTAGATGATAAGTACTCCATTAATTCTATAGATGTCTACTCTCCTTTTATTTGGTTCTTTACAACCTAAAATAGTTCAATCCTGGTATCTATAAAATTTTAAACACAAGGGCCATAATCATTCCATAAATCCATGCAAAATGGCCTTTGGTGAATACATATCACTGAGGTAAAATTGCTTCTGACTGAGTAGATTCTGTTGGGTTGCTTGTTTGTCTGAAGCAACATCTGTCCCACAGAGGTGATTGCTGATATAGAAAAACATAACAACAGTAAAGAAAAATGTCCATTTCAGCATTCTTAAATTGATATTAATGGGAAAATAAATACAGAGTGAGACTGAGTGAACAGATCTGTGTATTTTTTTTTCAGAATCTCAGACACTTGGCATCTTTATATAGATAGACTTTGCACATTGTTGTAGTAGTTCACTGTGTTATACACCATCACCACTGATTAAATTTCTTGACATTCTACTACTCAGAGGAGGTTCCCCCACAAGCCATCAGTCCACTCCTATTCTGCTCCCCCCAGCCTCTGAAAGTCACTGCTTTCTGCCTCTGTGGATTTGCCTTTTCTGGAAATGTGTATCAGTGTATTCATACAATGTGTGACCTTGGCTTGCTGTTCCTTCCACATACCATGACACTTTCAAAGTTCACTGCTACCACTGCATAACTCTGCTTTATATGGTTGTAGGACCTTGCTCCATCACCCTTTAGCTAATGAACACTTGCTTCTATTTCTGGGCTGTTATGAATATGCTGCTGCGAACATTCATCAACAGGCTTTGTTTGGACAGCTTTGTTACGTCTCTACCTAGAGAAGGGGGTTTGGGATCATATGATAATGCCATGTTTAGCTTAGAGCATCTTCCATAATGCTTCCCTCTGTGGCTCTGCTGCGTGGAGTCTGGCTGTTGATGTTTATAGATTGTAGTTCAGTCCTTGAAGGAAAGAGTTTTATAACTATTGGTTGTGTGTATTTTCCTTTGTTCTTTTAACAACTTTTTACATGATTAATTATTGCTAATACTAGGCTGGGGTGATAGCTTAGGCAGTAAAGTGCTTGTCTTGAAAATATCCTTCAGGACCTACATTAAAAACAGCCAGGCATTGAGAGATCCAGTTATGATCCCAGTTCAGGAGAAGCAGAGGAGTGGGGCTTCCTGGGTCTCCCTAGCCTACTTCAGGGCTTCAAGCCAGGGAGAGGACTCAATTCAAAATACAAGGTGGAGGATGCCCGAAGAAGGGCAGATGAAGTTGTCCTCTGACCTCAATTCCTACATGCATGCATGTGCATGTACCTCTCCACACACATGCAGCTGTTAACAAATGAACATGTTCTCCCTACACCACACACACACACACACACACACACACACACACACACACACACACATCACAATTACTAACACTTACCAGCCTTAAAAATGCATGATCTTGTGGTAAACAAAACAGTGGTAGAACTATTCAAATTTTTCTTTGGGGATACAGAAGAAAAGCTGACAGTTTACTGAAAAACTGATGAATAGGAATCCAATGTCTATAAGAGATTATCAATTTTAAATTTCTTCACTTACTACCCATTGCTTCTTCAGACATGTGTTTATGGTGGCATTTGTCAGTGTCACCTAGAACAACAGCATTACCTTGTTGAATTTAGGGGTATATAGGCAGTTCAAAATGTTTTCATCTTCCTTTCAAATAATGACAACTTGATTCTGTATATAAATGAAAGACTTTGGAAAGCATTGCATGGACTGTCCTAAAGTATACGTGGAAATACTAAAGCAACAAAAACAGTCTCTATGTTACTGCAAAAACAGCACTCTGTGATGTAAAATAGCAAAAGCCTGGGCTGGTATAGATTCCACTGGGCAACAACTATATGTACCTAGGATACTAAACAAGCAGAGAATGCTCACTTGTCAATATGGTTCGTTCAAATAAAGTCAAAGAGTTCTTGTGTCTCCCAGACCATATAAGAATATGGTGAAGTGCTTTATAGTACTCGTCCTAACAGATATGATGTAGATGGGAAAGGGGCCCTAACTTGCTGGGCTACGCATGTTGGGAGGTGCACAAGTAGACTGGAGATGAGCAGTCAGCCCCTGAGCCTTTTTTTTCACTAGGCACCCCGTGTCCATGTGCACTGAGGAGGGCTGACAGTTTACTATAGTCCCAGGGATGAGCTGACATGGTCAAGAACTGACATGTAGGACATGCAGGACGGTGTCCACCCCGTTCTTGGTTCCCTTCTGCCGCCTTTTCCTGCAGGTGGCTGGTGGGGAGAGGACTTGCCTTCCTGTTTCCTTTTCTTGATAGCATTACAGTGATTTGCAGCTAGTCCGTGATAAGCCTGCCACTGCTGTCCTAGGAACTTCTGCTTGTTTTCCAAGGGCTCAGAAGTCCTAATCTCAGGGCTGTCTCTCTGCTCTTGGATTCTAGACGGTTTCTTATGGTGCTACCAGATGCTCAATCTCTCTGGGAGTCTGGTCATCAGGCAATAGTGTTCACCATCTGCCTTTATGAGACAGTAACTCAAAAAAAAAAAAAAAAAAGAAACAACTGACACACAGGATCTGCCCACACTTATTGTCTGCAGGAAAAAATGGGGCTGGATGTAGTCACAGAATATAGTCTTTTTCTTAGAGTTGCCCTTAGGACATTGAGTGAATGGCCTGAAGCCTTAGGAATGGCCTCAAGCTTCCCTTCACAATTCTCAATGAAACTACTAGTTTAACTTGATTGTTACATGTGTTTGAAAGCTGGTTGCAGGATTGATTTTAAAAAGGGAGTTATCTCCCTTGTTGTCTCTGGACTGGGTCAAATGTGCTAAGGGTTAGCTTTTACATGTTAGCCCCGAGAAAATCTTTTTGAGTCAGATCATCTCCCATAAGAGTGGGACACTTAGCTGCCAAAAGACACACGAGAAAATATATCAGTCACCCACCCAATCTGGGAAACAGTGATGGTTACTAATGATACACATGCCATATTTACTTTTTTCTTTTTATACGAGCAAATTCACTGCATTTGTAAATAATACACAAATGAATTTTATCTCACTTCTTAGATGATTGTGATAGTGGGGGTGTAACTGAGGCAAGGTTACCCCATCTTTGCCTGCATTGTCTATATTTTCATGCTACCTGTCTGTAGCAATGAGAGACCCAAATGTCATCCACCAATCAGCAACTCTGAGAGGATATGCCGTAATAACGGAGATAAGAGACTGCAATGACACATGGTCCTATTCTTTTCTGCATCCTGATAGCGCATTATGACATGACAGGCAAGTGATAGCACTAGGGTCACTGATGGGGCCACCAGGTTCTAGGATAGGAGGGGAAGCCTCTGGCTAATAAAGTAGAACAAAGAGTTACCCCCAATGTCAGTTCCAATCCCTGAGAGGGTCCTAACAATGGACTGCTGGTTCTAATAGTGTGATTAGCTACCTTGCAGTCATATAGTCACACACAATGTAGCTGACAACTACATCTGGAATGAATGCCTCTCATTTTGTTTCAGGGTCCCCAGGGCCATCAAGTGACCACAGCAGCAGGGCCTCATCGCCTCTCTTTGACAGTGGCCTGCACCTGAATGGACACTGCAGCCACACAGTAAGCGCGTGCAATCCCCTGACCTCATAACCTGGGAACCTCAATCCCCAGGGCCCTGGGTTGAGAGGAAAACTGTCCACGATCCAGCAGAGGCACATTGCAGTTGTTCTGGAAGAAACAATGAAAATGGAAATTAGTCAGTTCCATTGAAATTTATTCCCATGTAGTGTGTTTGTCCTTATACCCACCAAGACACTTTAAACCAGTGGTTCAAAATCACGTGGAAAGCAATCACTATTTTCCATTTTGAGGAGGAATTCAAAGTAGCCTCTAGGTTTCAGGCAACATTACCAATAGGGTCTCAAGTTGTTTTTAGGATATTTCCAGAAGACTCACATGAAAGGAGATCACTGAGAACTTATTCCCAAATTCATAGAAAGCATCAAGAAAGCATGAGCTCTGTATATTTGCCATGAGGCTTAATCCTGTGCCTCACCTCCCCTTATCCTAAGACCCCAGAACTGATCATAACCACCCTAGTGCCTGCTACCTTGGGTCTGCCTCCTAATGAAGGAGCCAGGCTTGCTCTGGGTAAGTGGGTTTATTTATCCACATTGACTTTGGTGGAGAAATAGAGTGCTAGCATCCCACAATTGGTTTTAAAGTGTATTTATAATAGATCCTTTCCCGCCTTCACATTCAGGTAGAACACAAGGGAAAAGATTCATGCTTGTTCATATAGTGACACCACACCATATTGCTTTAACAGTTTAACTGGCTTTTAGTAATTTAAAATTTGGCTTATGTAACTAACAAAGAATAAGCAACATATTCATAAGTCACATCTCCCAGTCTTGGGCCCATAGACAAGCAGCATCCTAATTTTCATAGCCATCACTTGAGTTTAAAAAAATTAGTTTTGAGCCAGGCACAGCGGCACAGCTATCATCTCACCTACTCAGGAAGCAGAGACAGAATATCAATTGAGCTTGGTAGTTTGTAAAAGCCGGTCTGAGTAACGTATTGATAGTCAGTTAAGACAAGTCAGCAGAGAAAAGCAAATGGTTCGAGTGGCTATTGTCCTGTGTTACCCTAGATACAGGAGTCACTGATGAACTGATGACACGGGGTCAATTCTGTATTTCCTTCATCAATGAAGAGCCATTTGTCTGCTCTCACAGAAGAAAGTCCATTACTGTCCACGGAGTACTTGCACTATGAACTACACTTTGTTGCTTTTAAACTTAGCTCTGTGACAAAGGTCCCAAGATAGACATCTTAGTCCTGCTTCCCTCAAACAAGATGCAGCTAAAGGTAGAAAAGATGCCCAGCTAAGAACATTCTCTCTCTATGGGAAGACATGGTTGATGCCCATTTGGGGACATTGGATCACAAAAGAAGGGAAGAAGTGAGCTATGGCTGACAGCGGCATGATTATAACATGTAACAAGACAATAAAACCAGAAGGCATATAATTACTGTTGTAAAAATTTACCATAACATAGTCACTAAAGCTGAGAGAAAAATGACAAGATTGATGGAGTGATGGCATGCCTCTTCCCTGAAATGAAGCAGGGAATCTCTGTTTTCAAAATAAGAAATATGTAAGATCTTCTATGAATAGTTCTTTTAAAGGGGGCTGCAGTGCTTCAGTCAAAATAACCCATCATCTTTGACATCATAGTTACCTTAAATTACATACTGACAGCAATCTTCATTACCTGGTTATTAAAAAGTGCTTCCTTAAATTTTTTTCCTCCTGAACTGGGGAAGTTGGTGCAAATTTACATGTCTAACTGCTTGCTACTTATCTCTCATCTGATGCCTCTGTATCTGAAAACTATTTATAAGTCTCTTTTTGAAGAGATCCATATTTTATTTGGGCTAAGATCCAACCTGAAATGTGATTATACTTTATCTATATTTACATCTTGATGGAAAAAAATACTTTCCTCATACTACATTGGAATCTGGACTTGCTTTTTTGTAAACAAATACAGATGATGTATATCTTTTCCCCCCATAAAATGAGACTTATTTATAAAAGTCAGATAGACAGTTATATTCTAAGAAGTTTTATTAATTGCTTTTCTCTGCACTGTGGCAAAATACATCAGAGAAGTATCTCCAAGGAGAGAGGATTTATTTGGCTTGCAGTTTCAGAGGAATTTCAGCCCCTTGTGATGGGAAGGCATGGAGGAGTTTATGGTAGCCAATCACATGGTAGAGGCTGCTTACACCATAATAAAGCAAGAGGCAGAGACTGCAGGCCAGAGCCTGGAATGCAACCTTCAAAGACCTCCTCCTAGCTGGCCCTCTTACCCAGTAAGACCCTATCTCCTAAAGATTCCACATCCTTCATAATAGTCCACAGGCTAGGGACTCAGCATTTAAAGAAGAACCCTAAAGGAGACATTCCTCACTTAACCTACAGCATCAATTCACTTTTAAAATCATTGTAATTTTTATTTAAGACCCATTTTTTAATAAGTTAAGGACATTTACCAAAATCTGTGTGGTTTGGAGAAGTAAAGTCCAGATGTCCAATCTACTGAGCAGAAGGTACATCCTGACTGTCCTTTCATAGCCATGTTCTTCATTTAGAGTATCCTCTAGGCATCAAGGTGGGGGCAGCTCACAGCAACTCCCAGAGCTTCCTGTTTTCTCATCTCTGTTGTGAATACATGGGTGCAATTATGTTTGAATAGATTTCAGCTCCTCCAGCTGTTTAAACTGTCTTGGATGGCTTTCTCAAGATAATAATGTATACTGGGATGGGTGTGTGTGTGTGTGGGTGGGTGTGTGTGTGTGTGTGTGTGTGTGTGTGTGTGTGTGTGTGTGTGTGTTGAGGTTGGGCAGTTAACCTAAGGTGGTGGTGATTCAGAATGAAATTGTATTTCTTGATTTAGAATATCCTGGCCTAGCTGTTCTTTGTCCAGTTGTGCCTCCCCAGAAGGGAAAACTCACAAAGTCACTGAACTCAGGAATGCAGGGAGGAACTATCAGACTTCCCTCCTCCTGCATCCTCACTCCCACACAGAAAGAGAGGAGGAGGATGCAGCGGATTCCTGTCCTGAATCAGAGGTTTGTCTTGCAGCATAGGTGCCCTAAAGTACTGTTTGCTAACCCAGCAGGCTGCTGTTGTCCAGGACAGCTTAGGTTAGGGTCTGCACACTGTTCTTTGGCAGAGCTGCCATGGCGTGAGTAGACAGCTTTTGTGCCAAGCAGTTTTCTGTGCTGGCCCATCCAAAGCAACCCTCCATGGAGGCTGGGGACAGTGCCCATCTGGCAGAGGCCTGTACTATGAGGATGCTGCTCAGGGTTAATGTCTAGGAACAGAAGCCCAAGCAGTAAAGAACTAGGGCTCATCATATGAGGACCCTGCAGAGAAGGGAGGGTGGATATTTTTTCTTACATGAGCACAGTGTACTTTCAATGTTGGTTCTCTGTCGGGAAATGTGGAATGTGGCAAGCTCTCTGTGCTAGCTGCCACTGGAGAACTGCTGTGGAGTTGCCTTGGGTTTATAGAAGTTCCTGCCCAAAATAAAAAGCAAGGAATTAAGCTTATTTTGTTCACTGCATTTAGAAGTGGGCTTCAGTTATGTTTTACAGTTTAGATATGAAGGATTCCTCAAAACAGTCCTATGTTAAAGGAGGGTCCTCAGATGCTGGATCCAGTCAGTCAAAGGTGGTTTATTTGATCATCACCTGATAAATGGATTAGTCTGCTGATGGAGTCATAATATGATGATATTATTGGAAAGTGGTGAATGCCATGAAGTGAAGCCTGGTTGAAAGTGGTCGCCATGATTTTGAAGGGTATGTCTTGTCCTGGCACCTTCCTGTTGCACACTCAGCTTCCAGGATGCCCTGAGATCAGCAGTTTCTCTCACGGTCTGCTTGGAATGTGAAATAACTCTGACACATTCAGTGTTTAAATACTTTGTACTTTGGGGCAGTTGGGGAACCTTTTTTTTTTTTTTCTTTTTTTTTTTTTACATAGCAGGCAGGCACAGGTCTGCAGTTCTAGCCAGGTAACTGCTGGGGGCAAAGGGCCTGCTGCTCCAGTGGCAAGCTGTGACTGCCACCATGCTTTCTCCAGCATCATGGACTGTATACTCTCAAGCTGTGAACCAGAATGAATCTGCCTTCCTTTAAGCTGTCAGGAATTATTCACAGTTACAAGGGGAATAACTGGTATACAATACCACAGTCTTCCACTGTCGCCTCTCAGCCCTCTGTCAGGCCCACAGCGTGGAGCCAACCGTGAACCATAAGCCCTGAAACAACTGAAATAAATTACTCCCTCTTTTTCCTGGGTGTTTTATCCTAGCAACAGCGACACACCTCTCAGTTGTGGGGAAGAAACCTGAGCATTTTTTGTGCCTCCTTAGTCGTCTTCTGCAGTACAGCATAGTAAGCATTTACTGAGGCAGGTGGGGATGGCAGCAAACCCACCGTTCACGGCATGCTTCCACTTCAAAGTGGTTAGCAGTTTAAACGCCTCTAAATACCTCTGAGGACATGAGAGCACAACTCTGGGCCTTTATCAAGAGCTTGACTTCTCAGTCACTCGATATTTTGTTTTTCTGCACCCTTGACTGCAAACTGCAGGTGTGGGGACTCTGGATACCTTTGGGTCCTGAAACCCCTCCTTCCAGGCTGTCCTCCCACCAGAGTCAGGGGGTGGGCAGAGCCAGGTATCCAAGGAGTCAGGCATGAGGAAGGCCAGAGGTGCTAAGGGCCAGTGTTGCTGGAGTAGGGTTTAACAGGCCAGGTGTGCACCAAGAACGGTGTCCACAGGTCAAAGTATGTACAGAGCTACGGCTGACGGGAAAGGAATTCTAACAGCTGTCTGTCTCTTCTACGTCTGTAAATGGTTTTGAAGATTTTTCAGATCTAGTCGCACAAGATTGTCCACTCTCTTCAATTTTTTGTATCACCTATTATTCTCTTTTTGTCAGATGCTATAGCCCCCCCCCAAAAAAAATTAGAAGTGGGTACAGCTAGAGTGGGCTGTGCATAGGTGAAGCACGGGAAGGGCACACAGCTGCTGACAAAGCAGTGGGCATCTGTCTCCTCTATTGCTTGCTGTGGGTTTCCCAGCCAAACCTCAGACACTGTCATCTGTAAGCTTTCACAGATTTAACAGATAGCAGCACTTGTGACTTCTCATAGGAATCTTTTAAAAAATAGTTTTCAGGTACTTATAAATGACAGTTCCCTCTAAGGAGAGAGTCAACCAAGCCCCTTTGGGAACAGCACTAACCATGAGCGCCTGGATAGTGTCTTGCAGCTTTCACTTTCAATCAGGGCTTTCCTGGGGTCATCAGTTTTCCCTCCTCTGGTCAAATATTGCTCTTTTTATTATGCTTGTGCAGTTTTGTTCTCTAAAATCATGTTATCAAGGGCTCACAGCCCCAGCAGGATTTGAGAAGATGGAAATTGCAAGCTGAGACCCACAGGCAGGTTTTATCTGCTGAGCAGCCATTATTATTTTAAATTGAACATGAAGTGTCCACACAGCTAGAGACAGACTCTTGTCCTAGGTTTAGTGATTATTTGTTGATCAAAGTGTTTTTTTCTAAAGCCGAAATCATTCTAGGGTTACCTACAAACAATATCGAGATATAGCAGCCCTCTATGATGAGTTTCACGCAAGAAATACATACACCACACCAAAAGCTATGTTGGAACATTTTGTTTGTGTTCAAACTGACACTTTGCATGGTCTCTTCTTGCTAATCTCTTCTGAGTAATGAATGTTATTGCATAGTATATCAGAGTATCCATGATCCATGGCTTTAACAAGTCCTCAGGCACTTTGCTGGTGCTTTTTAAAATTGGTCACGGAAATAAACGTTATACAAATAAACATTATACCTATGAGTGCTGAGTGTTTGGGGATTTTTTGTTTGTTTGTTTTGTTTTTTAACAAACATCTGAGTAGAGCAGGAAGTCACAAACTGTGCTCAGGTAAAGTAGGGGCGGGATGAATATGTGTTAACTGACAAGGTACTAGATGTCACCTCACTCTACCCGCTTGTTGTGGCTTTACCAGCCAGACCTCAGGAATAATACCTATCTCCAAGGTGAAATCTTTTTAAACATTGTTAAGCATTGCATTTCATTCTGCTGAATGGATAATTGAGTTAAAATTTCTTTACAAAATTATGTCAATGCTCTGCTAAAGTACATTTATGTAGCTCACAAACATGGGAAGTTGGAGGCAAACAGATCAAGGTATAAGAGCAGTAGAGGATCCCAACTAGAGTGACAACTGCATCAAGGCAGCATTCCATGGTGCTGGGCTAAACTGAAGTGTCAAGGTAACCTGGATACTGAAAGAGTCCAAGGTCACATTTAATATCAATAAACTGAATTTCACTGAAACTGAACTGGAAATTTGTCTTTGAGAAATTGTCTGTGCCATTTATATGTTCAGTGAGGTTTTTTTTTTTTTAAGCTGATAGGCTACATGTTGTCAGACATAGACATGAAGACCTAAATGGTCAACCTCGATTTCCTCTGTAACACAATTCTCACACAAGAAAATTTCCAATGACAGGAGGCAGCAGTTAAAAACAAAATTTAAGCTGGATAAAGCAAGGCCTTTGCTTTCAAGCAACAAGAACCTGGTGATTGAGGCTGCCAGCTCCCACAGCAAGGCAGGTTACAGGAAAGCACCCCTCTAGGGTTCTGTGTTAGGATAATGGAAAAGAAACAATGTGCTATTCTTTTGACTTCAAAGGCAAGGGGACAGGTTCAGAGTTTGACTTAGCTGGACTCTGTGACAGAGCAGAAATAACCTACCAGGCTACAAGAGAAACCTGGGAGAAACAGGATCTCCATATCTAGCAGAATCCCCAGACAAATGCACAGGGAAAAGGCTGCTTAGGGCAAATGTCCAGAAGGGATCCAAGGGGTTGGAGTCAAGCACAGGTGCTAGCTGTCAAGCTGGAATTTGAGATTCCCCTGTGCTTGGATTGGAGGTGCAGTTGACTCTCTGAATATCCAGATGAGTATCCAGAGAGGTGACACCTTAGACACTTGTATGTTACCTTTCTCACAGCTGCAGAACGCCCCAGGAGGCCTCATGTTGTCACATCTTCTGATGTGATGTTTTGATGTCAGCATTTCTCTCCCTGGTAGATAAATATCTCCCAGCTGCTTATAGAAGCCACTGTCTCAGGATGAAGGATGCACCTTTGCCAACAAGGAGGCATTCAAGGAACTATTTCATCTAATACTCAGTGGCTGGCTCAGCCTGATGAAGTTGGACATGAGACTTGTAGGAATTGAGCCTAAAGAATCATAACTATCAACATAGTTTTCAGTACGCCAGATTGTTGGGATGAGAAGAAAGTTTAAAATATTTTAGTTAATCCATATGTGCTATAAAGAAAAGCACATTTTGAACAGTTACTATTCTTGTTAGCACGTTCTTATTTTCACCAACAGAACCTGTTTCCTATTTTCTGAATAATTACCGAGCATAGTAGCTGACTGAGAGTGTGGAGCAGGAAACCTGGCTGGGCCCCACTGTTGTGTGACCCTTTTGGATACAATGCAAGGAGGCAAATCCAATTGTTCCTTCATAACTATTGTCTCACAGCTGCTGCCTCTGGTATTTGTGAACTAGTACCTCATTCTTGTCATTGTTTTTTTTTTTTTAAATAAAGTGTTTTATGTCCTTAAGTAATCTGCAAGTTAGGAAGGGCTGCTTAGTGTAGCTGACCTCAGAGGTCATTCAGACTCTGGTCTTCTGGAGGGTGCCCACTCGGCTCATATCTCTCCTTACCAGGTCCCCCAGATTTTGGGAGATTTCTTGTGGCCTATTAGCGGTGCCCAAGGGTGGGCTTCCAAAAAAGTTAGTATCTATATTAGCCAATGAGACCCCCATGCCCAAGTCCTATGCTACATGGGAGAACACAACCATGTGTACATAGCTCAGGGCAATTAGACTTTTTCTACAAGCTCACAGTCTTTCTTCCTGTTGGCAGAGTGTTTGTCTATTCTCTACATCCCCAAGGATATATTTCTTCAGCCTCAGGTCCAGGCAACTGGACCATGTCACCTCACCAAAACCAGACCTGTATGGTGAGGCTCCTGGTTCCAGTGTGAGCCTAAAGTAAGATCTTCATATGAACACATGAGACCAATGGAGAAGCCATATTCCCCTTACTTGACACAGGCCATGGGTCAGGTTGATCACAATAAACACACTCTATAGAAGGAAGTTGAGGAAGTTCATTAGAGGTTTTGTCACAGTTCCCTTCAAAGGTACCTGATGTCTGAGGTTAATCTTTAGGATTTATGTGACCTTTGGGATCTCCAAAGCCTGAAAATTAAGAGCTATAGTCATCCCCTTAGGGACTCTGTCCCTCACAGGTCAAGAAGAGGTATGACTTCCCATATTTCTGAATATCTAACAAAGAAACTCAAGACTCACCATGCCTGACCTAGAAATATACCTCATAACTTGGATTCATTTGCCATTGGTAGAAGCAATTCCATTTTGCCCATATTAATTGGTCTCTGGCTTTCATCAGCTCAGCTGGTTTTGAACTATTTTCTCCTAAGGTTCCACATTTTTAAGTTCTGTCACAACTGTAAGGCTCTCCTCCAAATGCAGTTCTCTCTGCCCTCTCCTTTTCGCAAAAACATTTTTTAAAACTTATTTTAAGGGCTTTTATTTTCAAATATGGGAACTGCATTCTGTCTGGATCTCTGAGAAGTGATCTTGTATGTTCTCATCAGTTGAAGTGTGCTAATCTGCATTTTGTGGGATGGGTGCCTCAGCTGGAAGCCTCACCAGAGAACAGTGCTCTGACTGGTCCTGCATTAACTGCCTCTTGCTTATTTTTCACAGGCTCCATCATCACCTTCCTCACCCATAGCTAATGAACCAAAGTATGAGAAGCGTTGGCTAGACACCTTGTCAGTCCCTTTGTCCATGGCGCGGATCTCCAGGTACAAAGCTGGAACTGAAAAACTCAGGTATGTGACCAGTGTTGGGAGTGGGAAAAACTGGTGAACCTGGCACTGGAGGGAAAGGCAGTGAACTCAGCTCTGTGGCAATGTCTGGCAAACCCCTTATTCTGCCAGTTTCATGGATTCAGTGTCTGACGGCAGAGTTGGCAAGCACAGGCATTGTCTCTGCAGAGTAGCATTTGAGGAAGTATTGGAGACCACAAGGAAAGAGATACAGAAGCAGTTGTAGTGGCTGATCTTTATTTTAAGTAGGAACTGTTCTCCATTCTAGCAAGAGCAATTGTCATTGCTTAGGAAATAGTCCAAGAAGAGGAAACACTGTCTTTGGCTTTAAGTATGAACAGAATAGGTTCAATTATAAAAGATTAGATACTTTTCTAAATTGTAAACAGACACTGAAAAGCCATTTAAACTTGGTGATCTTCATTTTCTTCATTAATAAAGTAAGAGGGCTAGGCCAGCTCCCATGTTCAATAAATGCTATTTGTTTGGAAGCCCTGTTAACAATGTCGTTTCAAGGTGTATCTTTGAAAGCTCATGTACCAGTCTGGGTAGGCTGCAAAGGCAGGACTCCTTGTTTGAATTTGACAAAAGCCAGATACATGGAACAGTGATATGCTTACTAACTTCAATTAGCAAAGTAATAGTATAAACATCTTGCTGTAAACTGAACCTTGTATATCACAAAATATGTGTGTATGGTTGCACTGTTGGATATGTGGTATGAGTATAGTTTGTATATGAAGTTGCACTGTGCAGTGAGTGGTGTGAGCATGTATGTGTTCTCAGGCTTCTTTTTTTTATAGCTACATCATGATCTATGTATTTATGGGGTACAGTGTATTTCACACACAGCATGTGAAGACAGAATCAAAGTAATTATCTCAAGATTTATTAATGCTTCTGCTGCTGTTGTTGTTAGGCATGAAGAGATGGCTTAGTGGTTAAGAAACCAACTACTAATCCAGAGGTCACATAGTATTTTATAACCACCTGTCACTCCAGCTCCATGGAATCTACCACCATCTTCTGGTTTCCACAGGCAGCTGCACTCACATGCACATGCCCCCAGTCTCCACATACATATGCTCTTTTAAAATAAAAATAAATCTTTTCTTTATTTGGGAGGTATGGAAGCAAACGGGTAGAGGTATCAGCAGAGGCCAGAAGACAGTGCCAGAGCTTCTGGAATAGGCATTACAGCTGGTCGTTAGCATCTAATGTAGCTATATTAATATTCCTAATCCATGAAAACTCAATGTAATGACATCTATTTTTTCCTTCTTTAATTTCCTTCACTGATATTTTATAGGTTTCAGTGATAGATGCTGAACTTCCTTAAATTTACTCCTATTTTACTATTTTGCAAAGGGGATGTTTCTTTAATTCATTTTTGTATAGTTTCCAGTGTTCAGAAACAGTTCTGATTTATGTATGCTGATTTTGTATCTTCTAGCTGTAGTGAGCTCATATGTCAGTTTGAATGGTGTGTGTGTGTGTGTATTGTTTATGCATGTGTGACCTCTTTGTGGCATTTTCTGTATATAAGATCAAGTCATCAGTAGACACGATTCCATTTCTTCCTTTCCTATATGTATGTGTAGGTTTCCCTTTTCTTGCCTACTTGCTGTTTAGTATTTCCAGTACTATGCCAAATAGAAGCAGTGAGAATAGATATCCTTCTCTTATTCCCAATACAGAGAAAGTATTCATCATCTTATTTTATCACTGAGTATGATGTGTATTATGTGTGTTTTGTTTTGTTTTTACACTCGTTGGTGTTGTTGGAATATATATATATATATATATATATGTATTATATATATATAATATTTTTGAGAATTTATTTTTAATTATGAGATAGTGTTGAATTTTCTCAAATGTTCCTTCTGTATCCATTGAAATTGAAATGGTCATGCAATTTTTACCCTATATTCTCTTGGCATGGTATGTCGTGTTATTGTGTGTGCTTAATAATACTTTCATCTCATCCGGGCGTTGGTGATGCACACCTTTAATCCTAGCACTCAGGAGGCAGAGACAGGTAGATCTTTGTGAGTTTAAGGCCAGCCTGGTCTACAGAGCTAGTTCCAGGACAGATTCCAAAGCAATATAGAGAAACCCTGACGCTTAAATAATAATAATAATAATAATAATACTTCCATTTCAAAGACAATTCCAGTTGGTCACATACATGATCATTTAATTATCCTATTGAATGTGTGCGTTAATGTGCATATGTTTTCCATACTAGCATTTGCTTGCAGTGTCTTTGACTGGCTTTGGGGTCAGACAGAGGGTAATGATCGTCTGTTGAAATTAGCTTAGACGTGTTCTGTCTTCTTTGATTCTTTGGAAGAGTTTGTGAAGCATTGGTGTTATTTCTTCTTTGAGTATTTTATAGGACTCAGTAATGCCACCAGGTGCTCACATTTTTTTTCTTTGATGAAAATCAAAACTCTTGACCCAGCCTTCTTAATGGCTCACTAAGATATTCTGCCTCCCTGAATTAGTCTTAGTCTTTTGTGTGCTTCATGGAACTTATCTTCTATGTTGTCTTAATATTCTGGATTATCCAAATAATTGCTATAAATTGTTCCCAGTTGTCACATATGATCCTTTCTATTTCTATAAATAATTTCCAATATCTTCTTATTCATTTCTGATTTGAGATTTTCTTTCTTAATCTTTCTGAATTTTTATCAATTTTATTGTTTCAAAGAATCAACTTCTAGTTTTATCATACTTCAGTTGCCTTTATTTATTTGTCTATTTTTATTGTTCTTCTTTGTTTGGGGGGAGATAATATGCACACAAATACACATATGTGCACATACACATGTGTACACACATATACCCACAAACATTAGTTTCAGTTCTTCTATGTGAATCGAGACAAGTGTGTCTGTAAACAGAACTGTAATGGAGGTAGGGAGCGGGGAGATCCACAATGCCCCTACAGGCTCACATGTTGACAATGTTACTGCTATAGCTCCTAAAGTACATTGAGTATTTGTGTGTGTGTGTGTGTGTGTGTGTGTGTGTGTGTGTGTGTGTGTGTGTTACAAAGGAAATCACACAGTGGGGACAGGGCAGTCCAGTGCCTGCCTGAACACTAGAGAGACATAGGACCTGGTAGCTGTTCAGTCTATGATGCTAGAGGCCTCAGAAGTGCCACCCAGCCTCAAAAGCCTAGGAGTCCCCAGAAGAATTACTGGTGTTTAGTTTACCTGGCTAGAATGAAGAAACTGGAGTTTGGAGTCAGCAGGGGATGGCAGCAGGAGTGATAAGCACACCCATACATGAGGAAGTGAAGGCAGGCATTCCTGCTTTTCTCTCAGACCTCTTCTTTTATCAGAGCCACATGCTGGTAAGTGCCATCAACTCTGGGACAAAGCTGATAAGCTTTCATGTTCATAAAATTTTGTGTGTTATTTAGTGTTTTGTTCATAACAGATTGATGACTCCTTTTTTAGCACTACTGTCTTCATGTTGATAGACTCCTTTAGCCTTTAGTCTAGAGGACAACGTTGCCAAATACTGTTTTCCTGGTTGGGAGTTTTTTTTTGTTTTGTTTTTTTGTTTGTTTGTTTGCTTGCTTGCTTCTAATACTGTAAATGCAGTATTCTAACTCTCTCCTGAGGTTTGTGGTTTCTCCTGAGATTTTGACAAAAAATCTGAAGGCTGTTCCCTTATATATGATACCTTTGTTCTCTTTTGCTGCTTCAGAGTTCTCTCTTTTGAGAATTTGATTAATATGGCTGGCTGTGCTGGTTTGCTTTGATTACTCTAGGGGTATCTCAAGCTTTTTGGAAATGGACTTCTCTATATCTCCCAAGATTCAAGTATTTCCAGACACTGCTTTCTCCTCTCCATCTGGAACTCACACCATTATATATCTGAAAGTATCCCTTCAGTCCACCATGATTTATTTACTCCTTCCTTTTTTCTTTGTTTCTTGCTTTTTCCCCACTGACTGTCTTATTAAAATAACCTGCATTTGACTTCACTTATTTTGTCTTTTGTATGATTAAGTCATCTGTTTGGACTGCATCTGCTATGGAGGCCACAGTTGATGGACATCAGTGTTCCAAGGAGTATGCATCCTATTTTATCCTGAATAGGATGGACTGCCCCAGAAGTGAGTTCTTTGGGGCTGGTGATAGGGGTTTTATACAGCAAAACTTGTGCTGGATTCATAGAATGGAATCTCTTCCTCTGGGCTTCTAGATGACACTGACAAAATCCTAGAAAATGGGCCATACTGTTCTGATCTGTGGCTGAAAGGAACTTAAGCCCAGGTATAAGGCCATCCCAAGAACCTGCAAAGGCATTGTGGGAGATGTTTCCTTCTAGTCTTATGCAAACAAGCCTTTCTCGATGCATAGCCACAAAAAATTAGGACTAAGATCCAAGTCTTTGAATCACAGAGGAGTCACTTTAGAACATTAGCAGACAGGCCTACCCTAGAGACTTCAGAAGTATCTCCCTATAGAACTTTGGCTGGACATAGCTGCTCCAAGACTGTAGTTAGGAGGTGCTTACCTGAGCTCTGAACATGTCAAGATCTACTAAAAGCTGTTGATTTAACAGGTCTGATCCAGTGTCAGAAGTATGTGTGTCTCCCATGTGGGTTGCTTTTTTCCTGGACCATAGCCCAGAGGGCTTCATGAAAACCCAAGAACCATTCAGCATCAGCTATGAGAAGTGCCTGGTACAGTTAGCCATGTCTCCCCCTAGGTCCATCTATTTGTAGGACAGAGCTGGACCCACTACTAAGGGACTGCACTGAGTTACTTGGAAACTCTGAGATGATCAGTCCTTCTTCTGTGGCCCAGGTATAAAACTCCTCCCTTGCTGGATTGTTTTGGTTTTTCCTCCCACTGCTTGTCTGGTCCTGCCACCATGCCTGCCCCAATTAACACACTGAGACTCTGTATTTGATATAATACTATTGGCCAGGTATTAGTTTCTTATCGGCTAGCTCTGTCTTAAGTATTAATCCATTTCTATGTATTTCCACGTGGTCTTACCAGGGAGAGGCGGCTGGCAGTTCTGCTTTCTCCAGACTCTCCATCTTGACTTCTCCTTCCTACTTCCTCTTTCCTCCTTGTCTCCTAGTCCCTCCTATCTTCCTTTCTTTTGGCCAACAGTGCTTTATTCATTAACCAGTATGAGAAACATATATACATAATGACATCTCCCATCATCTCCTCTTTTCTGTCTAAATAAAAGGGTTTTAACCTTAACATAGCAAAATATATCACACAACAGTTATCAAATAAGAATCACAGTTAACAATATTTAGTCCATTAACACTTAGCAAGATTTAAGAAAATATCCCATCATCTATTCTATCTTTGTGAGTCTAAATACCTATATGTAACTTATCTTTAAGCTTAACTAAGGAAAACTATAACTATCTGTCTTCAACTCCTTTAAAGACCACAGAAGGATAGTATATAAACTCTAGAAATGACAGAGACATCTTGCCTTGTCAGCCACCTGAAGTTCTTCTGTAATCTTCCATCTTCAGCCCATAGGCCTTAGTGTGTCTAGCAGACTCTTCAGCAAAGTAGGAAACCCTAAACTGTCTTCTTGTATTGGCAGTTTTCAGTCACTTTTCTCTGTGTCCTGCAAAGAGTCTGTCAGACTCTTCCATGAAGCAGGAACCCTGTTGCAATGTCCATCTTGAATTAGCAGTCACTTTTCTGTGGGTCCTGCATGTCCAGTTTATACAGCATAAAATCAAATAGTCCAGACATGAGCAGTATCTCGTCCAAATGGCTAGTCTTGCCATATTGAAAGCAAACTTCATAACTCATTTCCTCAATGTCCATCTTCCTTTCTGACGCAGGTGGTGTTGCCAGGAGCAGTTATGTCTCACTGTCAAGAAAAACCCTAAACCATTTTAAATGCCATATTCTGTAGGTCTTTGAAAGCTTTGAAGAATGTCTATTTATCTCAAATATATCTCTGTATATCTAGAAATCTTAACTACCCTAACTATAAGATCTGAATATCATAGGTACTATCTATAATCTGTATTGAATTATATATTACATTTCTAAATTAGCTATATTAACACAATACCTAAACAAGAGGAGAAATATACATATCACAAAATTGACCTTAAATTGTATCAATAAATGAAAATCCATTCCAAAATAAAGTATTCATATCTATATCAAAGTATGGCTATGACCAAGCCCTTTGGGGTAAGACTGTTTTAAAATTTTCCACACAAAAAAGAAATTAGTTGTTCACTGAGAATTTGAGGGCAGAATATGTTGATATGAAATAGTCAGCATGTTCTCTGAGGGTCGCAGCAGAAGGCAAAGTAGTCTATAAATGTAGGAAGATGCCTGTAACACTATAGCAACATTGCCTTGCAGATGGCTCAACCCCATGCTGCAACTTTTGAATCCTGGGTCAGCTACCAAGATGCCTCTCTCACAAGCATAGCTTGACAGTTGATCATGTCTATAAAGAAAGCAAGCTATTCATGGAGGCAAGCTAACATTTCACTTAGGTCTATAACACTGATTTCCCACTGTGGGACAAATCAGTAAAGCATAGCAGCTGACACATGACAGTCACTGCCTCTTAAAGCCCCTCAGTTAGGAGCCAGCCTGGCTTAGATGGTCACTGTCTGGGTTCATGCTAAGCAAAGATCAAAACATTGGCGTAGCTGGTCCATCATCAAGGCTGAAAACCAAGAATAATATGTATACCAACCAACAATTTTCTGATAGTAAAGAATATGTAGAATTGAGGGGTTGTAAAGCCCAGAGGCCGATGCTGTAAGACAAGTCAAGGTGTCAAAGGGGCATGCAGGACTGGAACCTGGGTTTGCCCCAGCTGCCCTCTGGGGACTGTGATAGGGCTGCTTGCAGGTGTTCCCACCTATGTGTTGTTCTTGCTGAACAAAGGAATGAGAGGCAAAATAAACATTTCACTGCTTCCTGAGGTGGTTCTGTGGAAGCAACATAAAGACTAACTGTGGGTGCAGAGGAGCTGTGTGATGACTTGTGCAGATGAAAGTGACTTGCTGACAATTGTTAAGCTGACTGGATCTATAATCTATATGACTATAAAGAGACATGCCTCTGAAGAGGTCTGTAATGGTATTATAGAAGGATTAATCAAGAAAGGAAGTCACCTCAGAATGGGTGGGACCTTCCAGTGGCAACCCAGAAACAAAGTCCAAGAGGAAAGCTGCTACTCTGCTAGTGAGTATATCTATTCTGTCCTGTCACTGCCATCCTTCACTGACATTGGAACCCATTTTCAGCCTTCCACTGTGGCTCTCTAGAATCCTCTGGACTACATCAATAACTAAGACATACATATTTATGTACCTAGGCTTTCCAGGGTGCAGCTATTGTTGGGCTACCCAGCCCAAACTTTGTAACCTAATTTAATAAATCCCCATGAATAGATATCTATCGATTCCCTATAGATAGATAGATAGATAGATAGATAGATAGATAGATAGATAGATAGATACCCTTTATTGGTTCTGTTACTCTCGAGAATCTCAATACATGAAACTAAACAGTGCAGGAACTTCCCAAGAGACATATCCCTATTCTCCCAAAGAGAAGACCCATTTCCACACCTCTTGTTTTATACTGGCCTTGAAAAGGATAAGGAGTCATTGACCTTGTTCTTTCTGCACATCAGGAAAGGGAGGTGGGAAGGAAAGGAGGAAAGAGAATGGGAGGAAGTGAAGACCACAAGTTTGGGTCCTATTGTCCCCATCTGTCCAGGTTCTGAAAATAACAATGAAGATTTGTTTCGTAATTGAGGGAAAATCCCATTTGTTTTTAAGTGCTCCCTTTACAGAAGAACCAGTGAGGACCAGATGGGCTTTGTGGAGTCAAAAACAGAATGCTTAGGCATGTTGCAGATAAGCACATTTTGCAAAGTGATAGATAGTATAAGTCACAATTTCCCTGATAAATGCTTTAGTTACAAAAGCATTTCAAAAATAGAAAAGTTTCTCTATAGAGTGTGTCAGGCAGTCAAGGTTTCCCACAGCATAGTGTTCTCAATGCCTATGAGCCTCGGGTACCAGCTTCACACAGTATGCAGGAAAGAGTCCTGAACACACATCTCAGTAGGAAGAGAGGCTTGCTGTGATATTAAAGATTGTCGTGGGTGACAGAGGTCAAATCTGCATGGGGCCCTGTGGTCATCATCTGTTGGTACCAGGTAGCTGTGTCGGATGCCTTGGCAGTGGGACAGCTGCCTTATTCTTCTGCTCTCTCATACCTTGTTCCAGACTGTCCAGGAAGGGCCCCTCTCTGCATGGGAAACCCACAGCCCTGCCAGCAGCAAGCAGGAGATAGGACTGCTGTTGTTTTCTCAGTACACTGTCTTTAAATACACGTTTTATAGACAGAAGACTGACAGAAAGAGATAATGTGTTGCTGAATGGGTTCCTGACACCTGCTGTGGTACAAGCTACTCAGTGTGCACTTAAATGAACCAGTGTTCTGTGGAAGTCACAGAGACCTCTGATAGACTCAGGTCACTACTGCCTTGGCTAGTGACTACTTGCACATAATTGCCCTGATCTGAGTCTATGCAGGTCCAGAAGCAAAATACTGCTGCAACTGTTCCCTCGGCCATCCCCACACTCATCTCTCCTGCTGCCACAACCAGCCGTCTTTCTTCCAGATTGATTCACACATAACCTTTCCACTTACTCCCTCTGTGTCTGACTCCTTCAAACACTCTTGTCTGTTTCTCCCCCTGCATCAAATGTCAGTTTCTCCATGTAGAATCTTTCATTTCTATCTCTGAGGATTATTCATCTTGACTGTGAGGGATTAGTACCCTGTGTGCTGATGGATCCTGAAGCCTCCACTTTCAGACACGGAGATCGCTTCTTAGCCGAGCAAGATAAACTCTTCACAAGTCCTCCCATTTAAACACTAAGTTGATTCTCCTCTCCTTTGTGTGTAGAGATTTAATAGGCTCTCAAGATCTGAAATGAAAATAAATAGGAAGAGGTTTTAAAGATGGAAGAATTGAATCATAATAGATGAAAGAGGCATAACAATGTGCATGCCTTTCTCCCTAGAGCTTGCTCCAGGCTGCCCGCTGTGCTCACAAATCTTTCATCTCCATCAGTGACAGAGGCATCTGACTTGGCTGCTACTGACTCATTGCTATAGGCAAAGTCATTTTATCTTGATTGTCTGTCCTCAGTTTACCAGAATCCTCATTGTTACAATAAAATTAAGGAACCACAGAGACAAGGATTTTCACAGTAGTAAAGTAAGGGATACAGTCACTGGCCCTTACCCAGGAAAATTAATACCAGGTCCAGAGAGACCTGGTTGGGAAAGAGGATGGGGAGTAACTGATTCTCCCAGGTTATGAAGTGACCTTGGGGCTTAATCTGGCTCATTAAATATAGTTGGAACCCAAAGCTACACAAGCCAGGCACCTGCCAGCATCAGCAATCTGCCTTTTACCATGGAGTGTAGAGTCCCAGATCAGGTATGTCACTTCTCACCTTGATCTTACACTTAACGAAATAGTAATGGGACTCCTAGTGGAATCTTTAAAAGGACAGTGATGTTGATCGACCCTTGGCCTGTCACCCATGAAGACCAAGTCTCTCCCAAGGATACTCCTCTGCCCAGATTCCTTCTCTAGAATGAATTATCTTCCATGTGTGGAGCTGAGAGGAGACTCCTCAAGCTGTAGTTTGCAAATGCATTGTGCTGCTTGCTCAGCTAGATGTGATCCTAAGAAGGTAAAGGGTTCTTCCAGCCGAGCAGTTTTATGATATAGAGTTGCTTTTGTTTTGTTTTGTTTTGTTTTTTTTTGTGTGTGTGTGTTTGTTTTTTCCTTTTCTTTACGTAGATAAGGTCCTATTCAAAGCTCTTGCCAGTTTTCCTAGGAAGCAGTGTGACTCCCTTGCATCTACCACCTGCAGCTGTGGTCTTGCCCCATAAGGAAAGAGTAAAATGACAGCCACTGGCAGTCATAGCCAATGTAGTTATTACTGAACCAAAAGCAGAAAACAGGTTCAAATGAATTGTGAGCTTGGGGAATAATGAACCATGTGCTCCTGGAAACAGCAGTTGCCATGGTTTCAGTGCACAGGGATCTTACAGTTTCTCCAGATCAAACATCTTCACTATCAGGAGCTAAGAAGAAGGCTGGGGTCAGAAGTCCCTTCTTTCTTCTAATGGTGACATCATTCCCTGCCTTTGCCAGCCTGGCCTTATAAGTAAATGTAGGTAAGTAGTTGACATGTATACACTCAGTTTCTAGATCTCAATAGCAGAACCTTCTTCAGAGGGTGAAGGTAGCACCATTGCAATGTTTGAAAGCTGATGCACTGTGTTTATTACAGTGGAAGGGTAGCTGCCAGCTGGCTCTCTTTATTGTTTATTTTCAATGCCATTGTTTATAAGATGTGTAAGTATCTTCAGTTTTTCCTTCCATGTTACTAAATCTCTTCAAAGACTTAAAGAGAAATGCAAGGAGAATTAATGTATCCTTAGAAAAAGCATAAAGATTCTTTGTACATTGTTGACTTGTTTGAAAACACACATCACCCATGTAATTTCAGCTACAGGTGATCCAGAGGCCCCTTCTAGCCCTCAAGGGTACCCACCCACACATGTACATGAACACATGTACACAAAATAAAATAATTTTTTAAATCTTTTTTAAAGATAGAAATAAAATTGTATATTCTTTCCTTTTCACCTATCTAATGATTCTCTCCAGCCCTTCCCCACTCCTCTTCCCTTCCTTCCTCCTTCTCCCTCTCTTCTCTCTTTTTTGAGACAGGGTCTTATATATCTTAGCTGAGACTGGCCTTGAACTGATTCCTCAGCCTTTGCCCACTGCACCCAGTGAAAATATTTACTCATTTTCTCACTTCTACAAAAAATAAGTGGAATATTAGCCAGAAAACATTGCCTGAGCCTCCCTGGTACAGAATTTAAACACCACGTGGCTAAGAAGGTGCTTTCAATTTCCCGCCAGTATCCTCATGAAACGGAAAGACACAGTGACCAGAGAGTTTGTTTCTATGTTGAGCAATGTGCACGGTGTGGATGAATCATAGCTTGTCCCAGCTCCATGAGCATCTGGATGGTGCAGTTCCCTGGTACACAAGAGCCTTTAATAAGCCAATATGTTTGTTGAAGACATTTTCTCAGAAAACACTTGGGACATCATTTAGCATTTATTCTTGCAATCAAAAGGAGATTTCTAGTGGAACAAGTTATAAAATAACAAGTTTAGAAATTATGATGCAAATGAGAATGAAGTGAACTCTGTTGTAGGGTTAATACATTGTATGCAACTGGCTTTGGTATTTTCTAACAGGTGTTCATTTGAGAAAGGCATAAGCTTTTAAAAAAATTTTTTATGTGGTCACTAACACAGATATGCATGTTGCGTGAGATTGGACGGTCAGCACCCAGAGAATGCAACAGGCTCCCTAACTGGAGCCTTCAGAAAGGAATTGCTGCTTCAAATTCAACTGTTCTTTCAGCCTTATGTGGGCTCTGCATGGCTTAGTGAGAGTGAATGGCAATTAGCTTTACATGAGGCCTGATGATCATACAGATGGGTGTGGTAACTCCTTTGGAAACAGCCCTATCCTTGAAGAGGGACAGCTTAGGGATCTAAAGCTTTGCTGGAGTAAGCACAAGGCTTTGGGTCTCAGGATACCTAGATGCAGAAGGGGTTCTGTATGAAGGCAGAAACAGGCAGGGGTCTCTATCTCAGTTAAGAGCTCAATTATAATATAACAGATTTCTATTCATCTTCCATACCTTTAGTCAGGAGTTTTCCTCTGAAGTATAAATATATTTTAGGTAGTACTTTCATAAAATATTATCAAATCCTGTCTAAGTACTATTTGTTCCACTACCACTGTTTGCTGAGATTTCACTCAGATCTGGACAGGGGACTAGACATTACTCCATCCTCTAGGTCTTCTACCATCACCCTTGGTGGATGGTACCCTCCCCACTGACAAATGAGGACTAGAGCCCTGGAGTCTGCTTACTTTCCTATTTATCTGAAGGATGACTAGAGGTAGCACCCAGGTCCATTTCCTTCTGATGCCTGCTTTATGTTCTAGATTGAATTTATCACAGTCTCTGTATCTACTTTCAGGCTGTCAATCACTTTTACAAAAAAGCTTTATAATATTGGTCTGACATTTTGCTTACTTTAGTATCTATGTGTTTAGTAGTTGTGTCTTTTGGAAGAGCCTGGATGCCTTGCTTCTTCATGTTTCTTGTGTTCTTGTGTTGTGATTTACACATCTGTCGGTTTGCACTACTTGTCTATATCTGGGGGCCGTGGGAGTGTTGGAGTCCTCACATCTGGTGTACAGAGAATGTCAGTATAGCAACACTTATTTCTGTTGCAGAAACTTTTCTTTGGGTGCTGGCTTTCAGGGACACATGCCAGGTTAGCATCTCCCACTTTGCCAGTCAGTCTTGTTGTTCTCTCTGCTAGTTGTTCCTCTCTCCAGCTGCTTCACTGTCCAAGTTGCTCCTTGGTGAGCTCTTCCTTCTCACAATCTGACCCTGCATGGTGGACAGCTCACATTTTCTATTTCTAGACATGTCCCTAGTGCCCACACTTGACTGTTCCACCACCCACTCCAAGCTCTACTTGGGAAGCATGACAAGCAAACAGATGGCCCAAGCTGTGTCTCTGTTCTGGCCTTCCTCACATGCTGAGTCCAGTTACTCCAGCACAGCTGCTGAACATTTCAGCTATACTTCTGTGCATTCAGCCAAACCTTGCATTTACTGTTGATTCCTCCTTGTCCCATGATGTAGACAGAGTTTCTGTCCCACAGCCGTTTAGCCCCAAATAAACACTCAGGAGCTTATTTGAATTATAAACTGTTTGGCCAAAGGTTTAGGTTTCTTACTGGCAAGCCCTCTCTTACTTATCAGCCCATAACTACTAATCTATATATTTCTACATGGCCTTATCTTACTGGAGAATGCCTGACATCCTATCTTCCCGAAGCTACATGGCGTCTCCCTGACTGTTCCTCTCTGCCTTTCTCCCTTAGAATTTTCCTCATCTAGTAACCCCACCTATATTTCCCACCTGACTACTAGCCAATCAGTGTTTTCCTCATCAACCAATAAGAGAAACCTATATAGAAGGACATCCCTCATCACCATGATCTGAGTCCAATCTCTTGACTAATTTCCCCTCTTCAGCTACCTCCACAGGCTGGCTTCCCTGAGCACCCTCCTTGCCCGCTTACTCCAGCAATTACCAATCTTCTCTCATATTTTTCCACTGTCCCTTTGGACTCTTTCCAATACAAGTTTTGTTTTGAGGGTTTTTTTGTTTTGTTTGTTTGTTTGTTTGTTTTTTGAAAATTTATCATCCATTTCCGACCATGCTATTTCTTTACTCAAAGCCTCCTGTCGACTTCCTCTTGCAGTTAGAATAAAGTCCATGTCCTTGCAATGTCCAAAATAAACACGAGGATATATATTTAATGCTATTCAGTGCCACACAGCAAAAGCAATAATTTGTCATAGAACATGCAGGTGTAAGGCAGCTGCACAGGGAACAAGGAACCTTGAAATGAAGGAGTTAGAGACAAATGCCTCTACCAAGAAGACACAGTGGAAAGACACAGCATTTTGAAGGCAGTGGTGAAAATGCTGGTCCATTCCTTAAGCCATCCTGCTGCTGCCTGCGCCTTTACTCTAAACTCACCTTCCCTTAGGGTCATCCCCTGCAGAAGCTTTCAGAAGTACTCTCATTGTCCTTCATGTTCCACCAGGCTGAAAAATCTGCTGGAAATAATTAAATGCTTCATTCTTGTTCCAGAAGTGCTAATTAAGGTGGGGACAGTTGGGAGATTATCTTTTTCTTTTTAAAGATTACTCATTCGTGGGAAGCTGTTTTGAGAGCTGCTCATACCCAGGAAAGTCTCAGTAGCCCTTCTCCCCTAAGTTCTCAACCTGCGTAGCAGAACTCATAGCTGAGAGGTTGTTACAACAAGGTTTAGAATAGACTGAAGATAGATATATGTGCAGTGTGGGTTTTAAAGGACTTCCCAGCAAGGAGAGTTACTGGGGTTGAGTCAGCCTTATGTCAGTCATTCCCCCTGTTTACACCAAAGCAAGGACATGGGGCTTCTCCCGAGCTCTGCTGTCCATCCTAAAGTGCACACATTTGGAAGTTCCAGCCCCCCATCAGCACTGAGTGTGTTGTTTGTTGTCATGTTGGGTTCTATGAGACAAATGGGCTTCAAAATAATTACAGCTAAGATGTCAATTCTGAGATTGCAACCATAGCAAAGTCCCCTCCCCCTCATCTGCCTCACTTTCCTTGGTCTATTGAGTTAGAAATGGTTCCTAATGAGGGAATTCCGTTTGGATTTTCATTTTGGTAAAGCTAACATATTATGGCTGTTGACTAGATTAAGACTGACTACTCTTTCTTAGGTGTGTCACAGCTGAGCATGGAGCAGCAGGGGCTAGAAGCACCTGTCCCATGCTGAATGGAACAGAGCAGTGTCATTCTCTCCCAGCTGACAGCCTCCCTGGTATCTTCTCTTCTACTGTAGGTCCAGTGCATTTGAAGTGCTGGCCCTGGATGGAACCAGCACAGGAGTCCTTCAGTTCTCCACTGCCCAGGACTGTGCTGACTGGTTGCGTGCAATCTCAGCCAACATCGGTGACCTGACGCTTCAACATGTGAGCATATGGCAAAGGACTTACTCCCACTTATGTTTGCCTTAGCAGCAGTGATGAGAAATTTCCAAGTATAATTAATGCACTGAAAGGTTGGGTCAACAGATCAGATACCTAACTCAAATAACTAAAACTAAAATTATTAAATGTCTAGATATGGACACTTGGAAACTTTCAGGTTAGTTCCTTCCCTGTCTGTGTCTCTATCCCTCCTATTCTCTGTCTTGCCATACACATAAACAGGAGAGAGAGAGAAAGAGAGAAAGAGTCAAACTGTGTTAAAAAAAAAAAAACAATGTGGGCATTTTTATTTGTATAAACTACTAACTGGTATAAATGCATACACCCTGGACAACCTAGTTTTTCTATGGGCTCCCCAAATATATACACACATAGACATGAGCACAAACTGTCTGCCCTCTCTCTCTCTTTCTCTCCTCCCCTCTCTCTCTTTTTGCCCCCCACACACCCCAATCATGATCATTTATTTTTTCCAGAGAATGTCATCATTCTAGTGAACATTTGTTTTTTAAAACTGTAAAAGGACATACCTAACCAAAAACACTGAAGGTGTCTGGGTCAGAAAAAAAAGTATTCTATACCCTTGGGTGATACGTTTAATGTTCAAAGTCAGTAAGATTTGTAAAATAAATAAATAAATAGAAGTTGTTAGGGAAAGGAGAGCATCAACTCCTTGTTAAGTCTCTCATGAAGTACAACAAGCTATAGCTATGCAGCTATGGCAGGATAGGCCCATAACCAAAGGCTTGGCCCAGCTCCCATCTTCACTCCTGTTGTGGAGGTACTTTCTTACAAGCCCGCCATCCTTGAGCCCCAAATAAACATATAGTGATGCTATATTAATTATTAAGCTGTTGGTTGGTGGCTAGGACTTCTTATTGGCTGGCTCTGTCTTAATTATTAACACATAACTACTAATCTAATATTTCCTTATCTTATTTTACTGGAGAAGGGTCCGGACCTGTTACTCCTTTGGCAGCCTCCATGGTGACTCCATCTGCCTATGTTTCCCAGAATTCTCCTCATCTCCTAGCCCTTCTTATACTTCCTGCCTGGCCAGTCAGCCAATCAGTGTTTTATTCATCAACCAATAAGAGAAACATATATACAGAAGGACATCTCCCATCACACTCCCTCCCAATCCCCATGCTGTGTGTTTGCACTCCATTCCTCAGCCTGGTGCAACATGTGATACCCTGTACCTCACAGTCTAGTGCCTGTTGCTAGTGCCTGCTCTCCTCTCATTCCTCATCCCCTGTGTTGTCCTGCCCATTGCTAGACAGAAGTTGGCTGGATAATCTGAGATGTTTAGGGATGCAGTGATATATGAGATTTCTACTCTGAAGACATGAGGAGCCATCTCTCTGCTATTGTATAAAGAAGCACTTTCCTACATTCTTGGTTTTAATGTTCCATGCTTTGAATCCCGGGGTCTAGATGGATAGATTTTTTTAATTAATTAACTAAATAGATAAGTAAGCAAAGAAAACCACAAAGCAAAGAGGCAGGTGGGGCTGGATTGGCACCTGAAAAAACAGGAGTGAATACAGGGTTCTCCTGACTGGGTGACTATTGCAGGTGAATCCTGGGAGCACGGCAGGGCAGACATGTGGGCTCACAGTCTTGGACTTCCATTTCTTCACTGTTGAAATCATTGAAAGTGACATCTACAGGGTTTGGGGAAATAAGTAAAGAATCGACTATCCACTGTGGCCACTGGTCACTGTGGTTAGATAATGTGATACAGTGTAGAGGCCATCTCCCTTATTTTCTTTCTACATGTTTAAGCATCTGTCACCCCACAGCTGCCCTCACTTCGATGGCTGGTATTTAGGAACAATGACATTAGTGTGCCTGTGTACTTCATTTTGTTTCATTGTTTTCCTGCTTTGAGAATTTTTGTGATTAGTGTGTGTTTGCTATGGTTGCAAGATACAGCATAAAGACAAAATAAAAAAAATAATAATAAAAATCTTCCAAGGAAGTTTCCTGGGCTGCTTAATTTCAGCTGCCATTTAGAGAGGCTGAAAAATGAAGGCATTAATGTGTGTAGCACACTGACCCCTCTCCATCTTCCCTCTACAGATGAAAATGGCAAATAAATGCTGCTCTCCCTGTGACCAGGTAGGTATATGCCTTCAGCTCAATAGGATAACAACCCCACACCCAGTGCATGCTTCCCAGTGAAATTTAGATAAGGAAATGCTAGTGAGAATCACACGGAATTTGGTATACCCTGCCCTAAATGTGAACTTTATATTCTTTATTCAAGGGGACTGTTCTGACTGCCCATGTTTAATGAGATAACTGTTGTCTGTGGGTTGCATCTGGTAGAAAATATTATCTGAGCAGCATTTAGAGAGATCTGTGTGAACCCAGAGGGGATTTAGGATAGAGAAAGGCCTGTGTGACTTGGGATCATTTTGTGATATGATGTTGTTGACTCAATAGCATAGTTCTCATCTCAAAGGGAGTATGAGAGTTTGTTCTGGAATCAAATTTCAGCAATTGTAGGCAGAAACAAACATGGAGGTTCCCCCCATCACCCCCAAATACTGTCTTCCAGTGTGGTAACACTTTCTTGAATTTTGTATGGCAACAGAACAAGGCCATTCATAGATAAAGGCAGTTTTCAAATACAGTGATATGAACATTGTGGATGTTGTTTGTAGCAAAGTGGAGAAATCTCTAGAATAGGTTTCACAGGTTCTCTGGTAGTATTCTCAGCTTTGGAGCTCAAGGCAGCAAGGAGTCTGTTAATTCTGAAAGGCTCTACCCTGACGTCACAAGGATGGTAGGTCATACATGGAGGGAGCCATGAATAACTGTTAAGGGAGGTAAAGATAGATTAGGATGATTTGGCTGTGGATCTGACCACAACCAAACCATTCTTATACAGTCCTCAGCACAGGTGGAATTCAGCTTATGAGATCCTTACCAGTAAGCTGCTGTGGTTCTCAGAAGGTGCTGACCCGACAGGTGTTAATGTCAATGGATGGGATTCTGTCACTCCACTCTGGGCAGTGTTTGTACATCATGTAGTACCTAGGGCAAGGCTCCCCTGGGAAGGCAGGCCTCTCTTTGGCATCAGCACTCCATCAGCTCTTAGTGAGTACTCTTGTCTCTCCCTTTTGTAGAATACTTGTTAGTCACATATGAGACTGAGTATGTGAGGGGAAACTTATTTATAGTTCATTGGTTTTGAACTACATCTTTTATAGGTTTTCAGAAGCAAATGTTATAGCTTAAAATTAAGAAAACTGATACTATAATAGATTCCTCTTGTTTAAATTGGTGAATATGAATGCCCTTTAACAGTGGTTAGCATTGGAATGCACATTCACTGGCCATCCTATAATCAGATTCATGACAACCCTAATTGTCATCATAGAGCCTTCATCCAGTAACCAATAGAAACAAATACAGAGATCATATACAAACACAGCCAATCACTGGGCTGAGAGAGGAGGGAAGGATTATATGAGGCAGGGGGGGTTAAGGTCATGACAAGAGAACCCACAGACTGGGCTCACAGGAGCTTACAGACTCTGGACCAACAGCTACAGAGCCTGCATAGAACCAACCTAGACTCTCCTCATCTGTGTGACAGTTTTATAGCTTGGTCTGTTTGTGAGACTTCTAGCAGTAGGATCAGGGCCTGTCCCTGATGCTTGAGCTGGCTTTTGGGAACCTATTCCTCATACTGGGCTGCCTCACCCAGGCTTAATTCAAGGGAGGAGCTCAGTCCTTCCTCAACTTGATGTGCCATGCTTTTTTGACACACATGGGAGGCCTGGCCCTTTTTGAACAGAAATGGAGGAGTGGAGTCAGGGGAGGTAGAGAGGAGACAGGGGGAGGAGAGGAGGGAGGATAAACTGTAGTCAGGATGTAAATTCAGTGGAAAAATTAATAATAAAAAGTAATCCAAATTCAAAACAATGATACCCAGGAGAACATTTCTCTGTCAATTAAATGTTGACTGAGAAGAGAAGAAAATCTGTCTGTTCTTCAATTGGACCTGTTAGTCTGATTTTTATACTGGAAAAGAAACAACTTCTAAATATAATTCTCCTAAATATGAGTTATTACTTTCAATATTTTATAAATAATTATCAGCTATCTGTGTTTTACATGGCTTAATGAGTGGTTAGCCATTTTATGAGTAATATGTCTATAAACTAGAATAGCATACATTTTCTCATATTAAAATATTATATTCCCACTAAACTTCACAGTTTGAGAAGAAATTTCTCACTAATTTTTCCACTAGGACACTTCCACTTGATTCACACATAAACATTTTCTCACTTTGTTTGTTGCTGGTGGGATGTCCAACTGAATTTGTATTGTTTATTTCCATGAATGATTTACTCTTTTTGAAATTAAATTATATTAGCTGCTCAGAACACTGAAGCGTCTCTGTGCTTGGAGAGTCAGATCCTTTGGCTGATCTGGTGGGGGGGGGGGAGAGGGTCACAGGGCTCTGCTACCTGCTGATGTCTCTGTGACCACAGGAGAGATCATTCATGATAAGAAGGTGAAAATATCAAGTCTTCTGGAAGGGGAAAGGCTAGTGGGTTCCAGCATCACTGGCAAGCGATGCCTCCAGGTCATGAATCTGGCCTACTTCAGAGAATGGTGGCCTTGCAAGTGGATACTAACAACTGGCCTACATGGGAAAACCATGGGTCTGTGACCAGTGCATGTCTTCTTTACTGTGGAATTCATATCTTCCTGTCACTGGATATCAAGGGGCTACATTGAAATAACTCTGGGCATTGCAGACACATTGAGGAGCCCACAGGAACTACATGAATCATGTCAGAGACACCAGCTTCACTTGGTGAATAGTACCACACATCACACTTTGCTCACGTGACATAGAACTTGCTGGCCCTCAGTTCTAAGGCCAGCTATGTCCTTTTCTGGCAGAAATAGCAAACAAACTGGCAGCCTCAGTTTCTTCATCTGAACAGCAAAACAAAGCCATGTCAGGCAATCTAAATCTAAAGTTTTATTCTGGGATTTTATTTATTCATTTACTTATTTCTGAACTTAAAATTTCCTTTGTACTTGCCCAGAGGTGTTCTTACATTGGATATTGATGGTGCACCATGCTATGTGGAGGCTTTCAAACTATCCCTACCATCCTGGTGCCTGTGTGTATTTGCCTATAGAGGGCAGAACACATTTGCTTCAAACCTTGTGCACTCTATCATGTGTCTTAGGAGTTGGCATTGAGCCCTTCAAGAATGAAAAGCATTTCTTTCCTCCACTTTAAACAGTTAATCATTGGTTGTTGGTATATAACAAATAATACTTGAATAAATACTTGAAGAAACAGAGGCATCTGTCTTAGTTAGGATTGTCATTGCTGTGATGAAACAAGAAGACCAGAAGCAACTTGGAGAGGGGAAATTATTTGTATTATACCTCCATATCACTTTTTATTATCAAAGGAAGTCAGAACAAATGCTCAAATGGGATAAAAACTCAAACAAGGCAGGAATTAATGCAAAGGCCAAGGAGGGGTGCTGCTTACTGTCTTGCTCCTTATGGCTTGTTCAGTCTGTTTTGTTGTAGAACCCAGGACCACCAGCCTAGGAGTGGTACCACCCATAGTGTGTTAAGCCCACCCTGTCAATCACTAATTAAGAAAATGGCCTACAAGCTTGTCTACAGACCAATCTTATAGAGGCATTTTTAAAATTAATGTTCCCTCCTCTCAGATAACTTTCATTTATGTCAAGTTGACACAAAACTATCCATTATGACATCTGACAACTAGTAAAATTGAGATAAAAAGAACAGAGAATCTAGAGGCTAGTACAAAAGTCACAGGGCATAGAGTCATATGCCCAGCTTTTAACCCTATAAATTGGTGCTCAAACTAGAGCAACTCTGATCTAAAACAAAGACCGAGCTGGCCTGGAGAAGATGGCTGATTGTAAAGTGCTTGCCTTGAAAGAATAAAGATCTGAGTTTGGTCCCCAAACCCACATTTTGTCAAAAAGCCAAGTGTGCTAGTGTGTGTTTATAATCCCAGCAGTAAGGGGGCAGAGAAAGAAAGCCTCCTATGGCTCACTGGCCAGCCAGTGGAGTCTTCTTGGTGAATTTTGGGCCAATGAGAAACCCTTTTTCAAAACAAAACAAAAATCAGCACCTGAGGAATGACAACCATTGTTGACCTCTGACCAGCACTCACATGCACACACACATTGCCAACCTAAACCTAATGACATTAAGCACAAACTGAGAACTCTTTTAGGGAAATCAAAGGGTGTTCACCAAGTAAACTACAAACAGCTTTATTTATTTCCAAAATAAATGTCTTCTGAATTTCTAACTTGGATTTTAATTTAGGGGATGATGATGCCTTGGTTAATACTCCAAGGATAAATATAAGTAGCATAGGAAATTGTTTTTTTTTGTGCAGAAGAAAAAAATGTATAATGACTATCTGGTGTAGGCTTAACCAAATATCTACACTGACCCAATAGAAAACAGACCCAGAACTGAGAGATGAAAATGTACTCTTCTGTGGAGATAGTGAAACCCTGTGTCCCCAGTTAATTGTGTCACATAATACCATCAGGGCAACATTCATGGAAGTGTGATATACACTTCTTACAACATGCAGCAAGTCATTACAAAATTCATAATGTGAAAGATAAGATTGGCTTCCTGTAGATTATTTATGAACTAGCTACATATACATTAAGGCACCCAGTCCGAATAACAGCAAAGCTATAACTTACTTCTGTGCTAAATAATGTAGGCAGAATTAAATTATGCACAGTATTTAATTAAGTTTACATCCAACTAATTGGTGATTCAGATGCTTACTGACCTAAGCTGTTACAGTGGCTAAAGCAGAAGTTTCTCGGCCACTCCTCAGTATGGAGTTCTTGGTAATATGTGCCAGGCATGGCATTGACCAAGTGAGGAGAAACCAACATCACCAAGACACTGATGAGGTGAAGGGCGTAGCAGACAAGGAGAGCCAAATTCTCCTGGCATCACTTTCAGAGGTAGCACTAGGTACCTGTGGCTCTGACAACCCATGGTGGCCTTCAAATGAACTAGAATCCAAGGGTAGTTTGTCCTTGCTGAATTCTGCTTCTGTGGGGAGGAAAAGGTTGAAGCTTCTCCATTTCAGCCAGGAATCCAGAACTGGCCCTTCAGCTTTGACATTCATTTCCTGTTTACTCATGCTTATCCACACTCATTTAGGTACCTGTGAGCCTGACCATCCTCTCTTCTGTGTGGGCATGTCACAGTCCTCCTTGGAGCTCATTGTATATGGTCATATGAAAAGGAGGAAAACAGAAAACCTGGCTGTTGTCATATTTTCAATCTGGAAGACTGCTAAATCCAGACTATATTCAAGGAGGACTTAGATTTCAGAAGTTTTCTCACAGTACAAATGCCATCTTGCTTCTGTCTGAAGACTCTGTGCTCTGGGCTTTTCTAAGACACAGTGTTGAATACTCGTATTTTCCTATGATATTATGGATTCTAGTCCCATTTATAATAAAAGCCCAACTATGTTAAAGCCATCCCAAGCCACATATGAAATTTTCAAAATAATATTATTGTCACTTATATCATATTGATATAACTCACCTTCTTGGGGCACATGTAAGACAAAGTTAAGGCTGGTGACATAGCTGTTGGTAAAGTATTTTGCCTCATATGCATTAGAACTAGAATTTTATCCAAGTAGCTTGTAAGAAATAAACTTGATATGGTGACACATACTTGTACCCTACTGTGGAGCAGAGACAGGTAGAACCCTAGGACTTGCAGATCGGTCAGCCTAACAGACATGACAAGTTCTAAGTCAGTGAGACCCTGTGTCTCAAAAAAACAAGTAAGACAGTGCCTGAGAAATGATAGCCATGACTGTCTTCTCTGTTTTTCATGTATGCATGTGTACACATATTAAGTACACCTGTATGAACACATACACTATACATATTTGAATATCCATATACACTGCTTATAATATACATGCAAAATCTAGTAAATGACCAAAGTTACAGATTTGTATAGCAGTTGTTTGTATTTAATACATATCATATGGTGATTATCTTCAGCCATGGCTGCTACTTTCCACAGAACAATATCCCCTAGCAACAGAAACCATATCTGCCTTTCTTGTTTGTATTTTGGCTGTCAGATGATATCTCAAGGGCAGGTCTATCATGTGTGAGAGTGAATACTGCCAGGAGTTATCGGGCAAAAGCTGATACAGGGCTACTCCATCCCAGGCCATGGGGATTACTGATGACCTTTCTGCTCCTATCCAAACCCTGAACACAAGATCATCACTCCCAAGGGACCCTGGGTAATGTTCATTAAAATAGTGAATAAGGTATATCATTTAAAGTGCTGAGAAGCCATGTTACAAGCAGTTTTTCCCGCCAGCCTGGTCCCACAGCCGTGTTAGCCCCAAATAACACACAGAGACACTGTATTAGATATAAAGCTGTTGGCCTATTACTAAAGTTTCTTGTTGGCTAGCTCTGTCTTAAATATTAACGCATTTTTATCAATTTATATATTTCCACATGGTCTTATCATACCAGAAAGAGGGTCTGGAATTCTCTCTCGGTCCTACATTTTGAATCGCTTCCCTACTACTTCCCGCATCCTCCTTGTCTCCTAGTCCCGCCTATCTTGCTTTCCTATTGGCTAACAGTGCTTTATTAATTAACCAATAAGATAAATATATTTACAGAATGACATCTCCCATCAAAGCCACAACTTTACATCTCTATTGAGGTTAAGGTCAACATGGTCTACATAGCAAGTACCAGGACAGCGAGGACTACATAAGACCCTTCCTAAAAATTAGAGAAAGGGGGAAGAGGGTGGGGTTAGTTAAGAACTCTGTCTTAATCTAGGATTTGTTATTTTTTAGTAAGGTTTTTTTTTTTTTTAAAGGTAATTGGTTTTTCTTGAAATGGCAAAATGGGGAGATGGGAAAGTTAAACTGATGTTACTCAGACCGTTACTACAAAGTATGTGTCATATGTAAATTTAGGTAAGATGGGGGTTGTCTTTTAATATGGTTGAAGTCATTCACTGAATTCTCAAATTACATCAGTATTTCCATTATACACCTGAACCACTTTGTGATTTTATAGTTTACATTTTGTAGAATGAGCCTGAAATTATTTGAGTTGTAAAAATTATGCATTTTAGATTATTTTCATTGCTAGGAGTTAAACTGTGAAGAAAGCCTTAATAGTTTTTTCACATTGTATGATGCTACATGGTTACTGTAAACACTGAAAATATAATTAGCTATTTTTTACATTTGCATAGCCTCTAGTAGAGTGTGACTTAACATTGCATTTTTGTTCTTTGGGTTGTGATCCTTTGCCTTTAACAACTTAATCACCACTCCAGACTGATAACATCATATTTTAAAGGCATACTAGGAACCCACAACTCAGCCACCATATAGGACCATACTCCACAAGGGCCTGGGTATTCACCACAAACTGTCTTAAACTTCTATCCTGTCTACTTAAGTTGGAACTTGTAGATTGACCCAGACTTCTTTGATTTTCCTTCTTCTCTGGGCATACTGGGTTGAAGTTATGGAGCATAGCATGTTGAGTGTTGTTCGTATTCTGCTCTTAGAACACTCTCATTAAGGCTTGGCTTTTAATTTTCCAAGGTTTCCCTCTGCAGGTGGTGCACATGGGCTGGGTAAATGAGAGGCTCCAGAGAGCTGATGACACCTCTCAGACCTTCAGATCCAAGTTCCTGGCCCTGAAAGGCTCATCAGTCTACATTTTCAGCACCCCTCCGGTAAGGATGCCTTTGCAGCTGATGAGGCGGGGTGATTGGGTCCTGGAAGGAGACAGAGACAGGAGGTTTGTTCATGACCTTCTCCAGACCTCAGTGGTTGGAATGGGTCCTGCTTACAGATTAACCACCAATGACTTACTTTGACCTCATAAAGGAATTCATTTCTGACTTTCAGTTCAGACAGCCAGTGAGATATGGTTATAGCATTTCTTTGCTTCAAATATCAGCTGGTGTGGAGGTGGGGGTGCAGACAGCTCTTTGGTTGAGTTATACGGTTGAAGGATCCAAAATGCAGTCAAAGCAAAACACAGCCCCCCCCCACTTCAGATATTTCTAACTAAATGTCTAAATAATGAAATTTCCAAAGTTATTCTTTCCCACACAATTTCTAGATTTGATTAAAGCGAACAGCCTGCTCTAGTGGGACTCACCACAAAACTGTGAGGATGGATGCTGTTTTCCATACTTCTATTTTCCAAACCCCACCTACACACACTGTTCTCAGATTGATCAAATGGGTTATAAGAGCTCTGCCTAAAAGCTCATCATTTGAAAATTTTTATTTTAACTTTCAGGATGCTGACCACTAGAACTAACAAGTAATGAAACTTCTTTTAAAGTCCCTGAGAAATCGGGATCCACAAAAATAGCGAGATAAATTTCTACCATTAAAATGAGATAAAGTAACACAAATGTTTGGAATCATTTTATATTTTCAGAAGTACCCTTCACTCAGCTCCCCTCCAGGGTATGCATCCTGCATAAAATGTAAAGCTAAGTGTGGGGAAATGTACCCTCTAAGGAGTACTGCTGCTTTCCCTGACTTTCCCCACTAATGTGCTTTATGTTCCCCAGGATAGGATTGGGACAACAATGTGTCTCTCTAGTTACAAATTCTTTCTTTAATTAAAAAGATCTTACATTGTAAATTTACTTACATTACAATCACCATCATATTTGCATAAGCATGGATTAAATTCTCCTGAAAGTAAACTAATTAGTGCTCCTTAAAGTTGCTAAATTAATTTATGTGGTTTTATCTAAGAGAGTAAGTGGATATTTTTGAGTAGTGTTAGAGTCTTCCCTCATATTCAGGTATGAATATGTCAGTAGCATGCAGGTAATGTGAACAATGGGGACAGCATGAGTGTGGTGTTTGTCTGGCTGGATCCTTGGTTATGATGGGTGATAGTGCCACATCCTTTCCATTTTTTCTGTAGTAATTATGAAAGAAACCAAATGGTGAAAGGCAGCATGATATGTGAATGAATATTCAGCCCAAAGTCAAACTGAAGTAGAAAGTTTCATTTTTACAGATCCTATGTCTTCATATAATTTTCAATTCTCTGGTGACATAGCTGTCATTGCTATCCCTGTAAAATGATAATAGAGTAGATGCTGGTTAGGAGGTTAAGTGACTTACATAGACACTCTCTGATGGCTGAATAGTCACTGGCTGGGTAATCCCTCCTGTCGGAAGATAGTGAAACCCTACAGCTGTGCTCAGTGAATTGGAAATGTCAGAAAACTCTCTAAATGGGTTATAATGGGGAAAAAAATCATTGGATATTTTTAGGTGCAGGGAGCTAGCAAATCTCAAAAACATTTTGTATTTTAAGCCCTCAGATTAACATGAAGCAGTCCTTAGAGGGCAACAAAAGTTGTTTTATTCTACAAAAGAATTGTAGAGGGTCGGTGAAGGAAGCCCATCCAAGCACTTGGCCAAGTCAGCTATCCACATAGGCCTGTGCTCCACATAGCAGGGACATCCAGGACAAGGGGTGTCACAGTGTGGAGCAGTGTGATGGCAACCACAATGACCAGCCACACCATTAAAAGTAGACATGACAGCTATTTCCATTTACAATTAAGGGCAACAAAAGAAAGAGGTTGTAATTAGTTTCTGAGAAATTTGAGAGCCTTGATTACCTATTGTACAGCATCAGCAAGAAGGAGTGAAGACGAAAGTACAAAACAAAACAGCTTAGAAGCCAGACCATGAAATCAGGGTCTTCATATTTGTTTGTTTTTATACCATTGACATAGTTCAAGACCTATCCCTTTCTAAAGACAAACACGTGAGGTTCACTTGCTTGCTGTATGCTCAAAATGACCAGCCCTTTATTAAATAAAAATGTAAGAAACTGCAAGCAGCCTAGACAACATGCTAAATAGGAAGATAAAAATTTACCTTACATAATACAGTGGTGTTGGACAAAATTAAATGTTTTAGACAATTCATTTTTTATCTATAATAACCAAAGCATATTTTAAAGCAAGATAGGAAAGATTGTATGGAACAATGAAGAATTATTTCTCATCTCGGTGGAATAGGCTGCAGGTTAATAACTTGAAGCTACAAGTTCTCAGCATAATTGTCCTGCTTCTCAGCCAGGGACATGAGACAACTTATTTACATTCCTTATCCAACAGTTTCCCCAGTTACATGTCAGAGATAATAAATCTTGACTGGAATATCCCACCAGGCCATAGTGAACACAGGATGGCTTACTTGCATAAGTAAGTTGAAGCCTCTGAAGCATATAAAATTTAAAAGATAAAAGCCATCCACTATTAGACAGCTTTTTTGTTGTCATAGCAATGCACACAATATGGTAAGTGAATTTATACCTAAATATTTGTATGTGTTTCCTAGGCCTAGGATTTATATCTTCACATTACTAGAAATATCCAATACCAATTTTTACAATGCCTAAATCTAAAACATTGTTTTAATTAATGTTATTATTTATGTAACCTTGAATGAAGCTTAATGTCCTTGGATCAGGTAGTTAATGACTTGCAGAGCATCTGGTGTCAGGTTCTCAGGGTGTGGGCCCAGCAGTGTCTGTGACCCCATCATATGCAGAGGCCTGAGCTTCAGATGGGACCTCTCAAGGTACTGCTCTCTATGTAGATCTTTTGCAGCAAGTAAAACACCCATCCACCTCTCCATAGGACAGACTTCTTCTCAGTAAAGTCACCGTGTCCTCTCTAGAGGACAGAGGTGGAGTCTCCTGTTCCAGGAATCTAAAGCTACACAAGTAACTTCTGGGGAGAAGAAACTCTGCAAATGTTCCTGAATGATTGTCATTACCTTCTCTGAAGTGGTTACAGGGCAACCAGCCTTCATCCCAAGGGCCAAGTGTAGGCATTTATAAAAGCTTGACAATGAAGAAAAGTCAAAATGTTCACAGGCTATAGTTCTCAACATGTCTTGTCAGAATTTTGAAACAGAATCTAGAAGGACCTAAAGATTCTTACTATGGGAAATTTAGAAAGAGCTAAAATAATAATAACCTTCAATCAAGGACAGTTTGTTTCTGAGTTCCTTCAGGGATTGGGGGAAGAGGGGCAGGAAGATACAGGGTCAGCATCTTTTGAACTGAGGTGTCCTGCTGAAGAAGAAGCAGACTCTGGTATGAAAGGAACCTTACCACCATCTATTCCCCACCCTGTAGCTCCAAAGCCCTCAGAGATCCTGAAAGGATAGAGATGGAAGGTTGAGACTCTCAGCCCCTCTTTTCACTCTGCCTGCCTTCATTGATAGAATATTTATTTCTAACTTGCAAATGAGAATCCAAATGGTGATGCTTCAGCTACTCATGTTTTCAAACACCATTAAAATGTGTTAAAAAAAGTAAGGTTGTGAAATCATTTTAACAGCATCATGTAGCATTAGTGTAAACATTATGTAACAAAGGCCCTTGTACCCACAAGAAATATTAGCAGTAAATTTAAGAATGTCAATTAGGCAGATATATCCTATCATCTGTAAAAGTTCATCCAGAAGGAACTGAATTAAGTAAAGTTTGCAAAGGGCAGGCAAGAATGTGTACAATGTAGAATTGCCACATCATCCTGATATAACGTGTATCCCATGGTAACCTTAAGAGATACCAACATAGTATTATCTTACAGCCAAAGATACTGCTTTACCAAAAGCTGCATAAGGCCAGACAGGTCAGAAAGCCATCAAGTGCCTTTGTTTGGAGGAGCAAAGACATTTGATTTAAAATTGTTGGCCTCTTCTCACGTGAATGCCTTGCTATTGTGCTCTTTGGAATGCACCTTGAGGAGGTCTGGAATCAGTTGGTCTAGTCTCAGCCTGTGTTGATTCTACAACACCCAGTGGAGTTACTATCAGGGCCAGTGATTGACACGAGAAGCTACTTTCTGGAGAAGCTAGCTAGATGATAGCTCAGAGTGCTGTGTTGAGTGCCCCTTCTCTCTCTCTTTGAGGTCTTAACCCTTACCTGAGAGGAGCGTCATGAAAATATAACAGAGACGGACCCTTTCACTTGAGCAAATGATATCACAGAAAACCTGGTTTACAAAATCAGGAACTCGTTTTTTTTTTTTTTTTTTTTTTTCTTTTTTAAGGGTAGCAATAATTAAATGCATGCCTGTAGTGTTATCTGTCTTGCACAAGTAAAGCCTGGCTGGGAGTCAGAGAATGGAGCTTGCCATTAGCTAACCATAGAGGTCTGGAGGTCTGTACAGCTAGACAGGAAGTGATGTAGCTGGGCAGAAACAGGATATAAGCAGGGAAAAACAGGAAATCACTCTTTTTTCTGCTGAGACAAGTAAGAGGTAAGATGTGCTGTGCTTGCTCCTTCTCTCTGATCTCTCAGCATTTCCCTTCATAGCTGACTCCAGCTTTTTATTACCTAGACCAATTAAGAACTCCTCTTACACATGCCTGTGGTGTAAATGCAGTGTTTTCTATCCAAGATCCCCCAGTCTTTCTCTCTTTCTATCTCAAAAGCTTGCCACCAGACAGGGAGAACAGTGTAGCCTTGCAGCTTCTCACAAGTGTGGGTGGATACTCAAGCCTGGGGTTACCTGAGACCCAATTGTTCACAAGTGTCAGCAGAAGCTGAGGTGGCCACCTCATTTGCCCTACTGGAGAGTCCTTTCTGATACACCACTGTCACTCAGAAATTAAAACCGAGGTCACTGAGCTGCATCTGAAACACAGTGGGGCCAAGGACCTCTGTGTTGGAGAGCTTGGTAGGTGAAGTACCCTTACCCAGGTTTCAACCCTGAGTGCTAAGGCAGGGATTTGTAGATCTCAGTAGAACTTCACTCTAGTCAACATATTATTGACCAGGTGGACCTGAGATTCTGAACTTTGCATCTGTTTAGAATATGTGAATATATGTCAAATGGCTGTTCATGTCAACTGTTTCCTACTCAAGCAATGTGGATATCAGGATAACCACTTGAAAGGTTGTTATATTCAGATTCAGAATCCACAGCCAGGTTTAAGAGCTATAACTAATAGAAAGTAAAAAGAGCTGCCCAGAATGTGACAAATAATTTGCTGGTAATTTTCTGCAAGGAGAAATTCAGACTCCTCCAGTTTGCCTTTCTACTGGATTACAGGTGTCTACCCCACAATCACATGGGGAGGGGGCTGCTGTGCAGGCTAGAACCAGGCTGGCCACAGCCTATCAAGTCTGAATACTAGCTCTGTCTCACGTTGGGACTTTGCTGAGCACACATGCTCCTCTCTGAGGATGTTGCCTGTGCCCTGTCTCCCAGGGCCTGCTGGGTTGCAGACCAGGGTGAACTGGGTGTTGCAGAAGCCTACAGGGATGCAGTATATGGCAGGCTCATGTGCCTGGCTACTGTGTCTTTTCTCTGGATATGAAGAAAAACTTCTGGCCTTGGTCTCAGCTAAGCCTGTAAGAAGAGAGAGCAGGAATCCTGGGGAAAAGGAATGAAGAGAGAGACCTGGGTGTTTTTGTTTTTGTTTGTTTAGTCTTTTGAAAAGAGCTCCATTTTAGTATGGAACAGTACAAAATGAAACAAACCAGGCAATTGAAAAAAGAGCAGTAGGGGAGAGGTGAGGCACCTCCTTTAGTCTCCCAACACTGCAATTCAATTCAATGTGAACCACGTGGAGGAACAAAATTAAATAATGCGAGACCTGTTTTTTAAACAGTCTGATTTTAGAGAGTTTTTGGTTAACAGAAAAAGCAGACAATAGAAGGGGAGCCACACCCCCCTCCTGACCCCTCCCTGCTCCAACCCATTCAGGCCACTTTGCCTCTGTATGACATATTGCTACAGCAGAGACATTATCAGTAACCAAAGACTTTGAGGCCTATTGTGACTTCCAGCAATGCATTTGCCCTAAGTCCAATGATAAAATGTCTGTTCCCAGAAATCTCAGCCCTTCTACCTCATCTCTATCTCTGTGGAGTTCTCTTCCCTGAATCTATCACAATGTTTGAGGTGATAAAGAGCAGGACATGATTTATGCACAACACAAGCTGAGAGCCTCAGTCCATTTCAGCAACTCAGGGTCTAGAGTGGAGATGGGGTTATCCTCATGGGATAGCCATAACCTGCTGGTAGGAAGACTAAGAAGGAGATTAGGCACCCAGAAAATACCCTGAATAGAGCAGAGTAGGGCCTGGAGTTTGCAAATAATAGGAGGCACCACCTCCTCCCACCCTTACCTTAGAACACAGCTCAGAAAGCAGGCTACTCTGACATATACTGATAACAAGTTAATAAGGAAGATGCATTTGATACAGCAGGATTTCAAAACATAATATCCTGAGTATGATAATCTGGGCACTGTTAGAATGATTAAAATATATAACCAGAATCTAACATGTTCACCATAAAAGTTCAGGCTTACAAAATGATGAATCTACACACTGAAATTTTAAGCTACCATTTAAATTTTATTTCTGAAAAAATAATAATGACATGGGAAATACTTAATTTCACAAACTATGTTTTGAAAAGGAAAAATTAAGAATATATAATATTCTTATAATGCATATTTAAACATCACATCAGCTATTAAGGGAACATGTCTCCAAATAACGTGTTTAGTCGTGTGTGTGTGTGTGTGTTTTAATTTTCTCAAAATAATCAGCACTTTTCTAATGGGAAAGCTGAGCATGGTGCCTGCCCATGTATGATTTATTTTTGTCTAGTAATATCAACAAAACAAGGCCTCCGGGACTGTACCCCAAGAGGCATCTGCATCTCCCTTACCCTGGTGAGTGGTACTACATATAGGTCAGGAGGACCAGAGCAGCTCCCGTTTTGGTGTGCATTGTCTTTGAGTTAGGATGATGCAGTCTTGGGAGATTTTGAGCACTTTGGCCTGTGGGCGGTGGGGGGCTACAATGATACAGCAAAGACCAACCACCTCTTCTGGTCCCAGAAGCCATGCCTGGCCTGAGTGTTGACCCAAAACCAAGCTTCATGTTAGCAGCACGTTTATCCTACTTGCTTTCTATTAGGGTGTACATTTCCAGTGATTTGTTGTTGTTGTTGTTCAGTTTCAGTAGCAGCTGGCTCTGGAGCAATGACAGGTTAAATGGTAGCACATCAATGTTGTTTGAGTGTCAAATTCACTGTTGGCTAGTGCTCTGGCTTCAGTGGCTTTGTATCTGAGTACCTTGGCAGCATTTTGTGTGGGGGAATAATTGCCAAGAAGCCACCAGCTGATTAAATACATGTGGATTCAGTGCTTCAAACACATCACAGGAAACCACTGTTTAGGTTTTATTGGCTGTAAGGCTAAGTGCATGGCCAGCAGAAGAAACCCAAATCTCTCACACTGCTGAGAATTATATACTTTTTGCCAGAAACATTTTAACTCTGAGATCATATATGTGAATGTAAATTATAAATCACAACACATCACTCAAAAATGAATAGTTATGAGCTATGATGTGTCCAACCATCAAAAAACATATTCAAGTAAATTGATTAGGTATTTTTCCACTTATTTCTGAAGCAGAAATGTCTAGAGAATTTAGTTCTGAATAACAGACAGCTGGTCAACAGTATGTCTGCTTGATTGCCACACTATCTCATGTGCATACTCTTCTTACATTTTCTACATTTAAACTAAAATTTAATTGACAGGTAATACAAAAATAGATCCCTAAAATTATCCCCAGGAGTATAAAGTTCTCATATTACCAGTGTATGTCTCAATAAAGTATCCTTTGTATCCCCGTTGCACACTAGGGAAGGATACAACATCAGAATCCAAACCAGACTATAAAGTTCATTGTCACCCAGAGCAAGGGAAATGTAGCACTATGTTGAGACATGCATAATCACTCCATGATGTAAGTACTGCAACTCTAATCTGAAAGGCTTCCTCTTCCTACACAAATGTGTCTTTCTGTCTCCCACAGGTAAGCACACTGGATTGGGGACGAGCAGAACGTGCCTATAACCTCTGTGAGGTGCTGTTTAAAGTTCACAAGGTGGGTATCCTTGCCATTCGGATGCTTCATAGAGAGAAGATGCCCCTCAGATGACAGAGTGGGAAGAGTAATATTCTCATTGAGGGACACAGGATTTCACTGAGATTCAGGGTCTCAGTTTCAGAGGGAATTCTCTTGTTAGAAGTTTTGTTTTATCTTTTGTTTTATTAATCTTTTGTTTTTTTAAACCAGAGTCTTATGCAGCACAGACTTGTCTCAAATTCAGTCTAGATTAACCCTCCTGACTCTGTCAACCAAGAGCTGCCATGATGGTGGCAGGCCCCTAAGACGCTTGCTAGGTATGCCGACACCATATCCTTCAGGTCTCCTGTGACATGAACTATAATTTCCAGCTCTTTAAGGCCAGGGCAGTGCACTGGAGGGATTCACAACCGTCTCTGTGTTGTGGTCATCTGGAGGGAGCTTCACCCAAGGCAACGGATCTAATTTTACATGCTGTGAGATGTGACTCACACATCTGTGCTCTCTTTACATAAAGGTCCCTGGGAATGTTGCTATGTGCCTAGATCTGAGAATTACTGCTCAGTGTTTCATAGTCTGTTCTGAAATAAGTCTTTTAAATAAGCTACATTTTATTATACCAATTATGTAGAGTTATTAGATACCAAGCTAGATATATCTCGGTGATCAGAGTTTCCTTTCATCTTAGCACTGTTAGCAAGACCGTTTAAATACATAGTTGCTGTGATGAATCTATTGATGAGAATGATAGTGGTCTTCATTTATACTACTGTTGTCTTTCCCTTTGCCCTGCTCCAGTTAAAGTTTATTCATTCAGTTATGAACTCCTTCACCACAATTTGTGGTTGAAAAAAGAGAAAAAACAGGAGCACACTTTGTCCCTGAGCTAGAAACCCATCATTGGATAACAATTCACCTCCAAACTCAGGAGTTACAACAGCAGCCGCCATCTTGTAGCCCTGGGCCTGAACTCCTCTTAGAAATACTGAACCCAGGCCCTCTGGGGAATCAATGTATACCAAAAAGCCTCAGTGGGCTTTTCTCAGTTTGTTGGGTTGAGTCTCAAAGTTATTAACTTTAAAAGTAAAATATAAAATATAGGAGTTGTCAGTCTCTTAGGAGGAAAGGCTAGTTTCCTATAATCAGAGTCTGGGCATAGCTTATGTACAATGTCTTTGTGGGTTATTTCTATAGTGTGTAAGAGCAGGAGCCCATTATAGAAGTTTTCTCTCAGTGTTGCCTGTTGCCTGCTTCTATACCCTTCATCTGGAAGTGATAGCAACTGGTGGCATCCAGGTCCCTGTAGCTAACCTTGATGGGAGGAAATCACCAGAGGGTGTTGCTGCTCCTAGACAAATGCATCAGGAAGGCATATGGAAGATATGGCTGCCAGTTGTCTGGTGAGTCTGGTGGATTACCAGGCTATATATATTGCATTCCTTCTTTTTGTTTGCTTCAGCTGTTGTTCTGAAAATGTTGCTAAAGCACTCATCCCATTTGGTGGTTGTGAGGAAGTGATGACCTCCATCATACCAGGCAAATACAACCCTCTTCCCAAATGGTGAGCTGGGTTCTGTAGTCTGGGTTCAACCTTCCAATCCTGACCCATCTCCAATCCATACTATTTTTCAGTTCTGGCTTTCAGACAACTACTGGCTGCAGGCAAACTTTTATCTGGGTCTCCAAGATTTTGACTGTGAAGATCCCAGGCCATACTGCTTTAGTGTCCTGGCCAGCCACGGGAAGAGCCACAACTTCAGCGTGGAGCTGGGTAGTGAGTTGGCCGTGTGGGAGAAGTCATTCCAAAGAGCAACTTTCCTGGAAGTTCAGAGAACTGGGGTGAGTATGTTATGGGGTTCATACTTTTCTCACAATCAGATTTTAGACAATATTTGATGCCTAGGGGGATGGAGTATAAATGAAGGTTTATTTCAGGAATGTGAATCGTGAGAGGTGAGCATTTTTTCATCCAAGTCACCATGTCAAAGCAGGCTTCCATGATGAGCAGGGCTTTCATTAATAAGCTGGGCTGTCTGCCTCTAGTTCATGTGTGCATTCATATTTATTGTGAGGAGAGAGCCAAATCTCCTTCTACTGTGGGACTATCCTGCCGCAGTAGGAGGAGTTTGCAAGCTACCAAGAAGCTCACAGATGGCTCTGAATCACTTGGGTGCCCAATATTTTAAGACACTTAATGGCCTTTCCTCTCAGACTTAAAAGTCCAAGGGAGAATATGATACAGTGATGCATCTGAATTGCTTCTCTGTTCTCAAAGACAGGAAATAAATCATCCGCAAATTCAAATGTGTATCCACTGAGCGGATAAGGAAGGATGTATTGTAGTTTCTGTTATCGTAAACGTGGGCCTCTTTGCAGGACATGTCCTGCTGGAGAGAAGAATGACAGAAAATAAATGAAGCAATGCATCAGAAAAGGTCTGTCTCCTTGCCAAGAGTCTGGGCTCATGACCAGCCTGGTGATGATAACTCTAAGAGTGTGCACATAGAAACTGAAGACAGTTGCTTCATTTCCAGTATAGAAAGATTCTGTCGCTTGGCTGCCAACATATGCATGGGCTTTGTGATGGGCTGAGCAGTCACTGGGACCTGATCACCCCTGAGGATTCACATGCAGTCTGTAAGAACACTAAATGCCCAAACACCCAGATGTCCACAGAAAATGAATGTTGGCTCCACCCAGCCCCTGAGATCTTCCCCTGAGCTAGCCACTATGCATGATACGGTGTATCATGCTCTTTGATCCTCATTAGGATCTTGGAGCTGAGACACCAGGTCACTTTTTGCAGGATATGACCTTGAAAGGAAACCCCACAACATTGGCTCCCCTCACTCAAGCACTTACTGGATGTGATAACTTGTAGCCACCTAGAAATCTGCTACACAGGTAGTCCATACCACCAGAAGTCAACTTTGTGATGCCTCTTATAGGGAGGGGACTTTGGCACTATTTTTGCTGTGAGGACTGCAACATACGTTCTGTTTCTAACATGAGAGCCGGAGACACAGGATAGTACCCATCTGGTTAACATGGCTACTGTTCTACAGAGCTTGGGTCAGGAACCTGAGACAACCTAGTCAGGTAAATACAGTCTCCCTGAAAGACAAGTGACAGACAACCAGGAGTTGTCTTGAGAGAAAGAGGAAGCTCAGTCATAGAGCTTAGTGTTAGACTGAAGCTGGTAGCCAGTCTTCCCAAGGTGGGCACAGTGATTCAGTCAGATAAGTGTGTCTGCAGTGCTGATAGAAAGGAGGACATCTTCCCACAAAGGTCAGTAAGTCCTTCTTTATGTTTAGAACTGTCATTTTCTAAAAGAGAGTAGAGGCCTCCAAGGAACTGGAGCCGTAATAGTCACAACATCTATTCTCCACAAGATGACAGTGTTCAGACAAGAGAGAGAGAGCAGAACAGTCCTTCCTTATAGGACAGGTCAGAGAATCAAGGTGTGAGCTGGTGAACCTGGGGGAACAGAGGGAGGGAGGGAGACAGAGGGGGGAGGAATGGAGAGAGAATGGGAAGGAGATAGAAAGAGTGGAGAAAGGGGGAAGGAAGAGAGGGGGAAGGGAGGGCAAGAGGGGGACAGAGAACGAGAAAGAGGAGAGAGGAAAAGACAGGGAGGGAGAGGGAGAAGGGAAAGATAGGAGAGAGAAAGAAACAGGGAGGGGGAGGGAGGGAGAGAGGGAGAAGGATGGAGGAGGGAATGAGTGGGGGAGGAGAGAAAGAGACAGGGAGGGAGGGATAGTATTGAAAGTAAGGGAGGAAGAGAGGAGGCAGATTCTGAAGAAAATACTACCAGCATCCAGTACTGATCTTGTATAGGTCTTTCATGATTGATAGGGGAGGAGTAAGTGTGTCCTAGAAACTCTGAAGAGTCTGAAGGCTCCATTCTTATTTGATACTTCCTTCTAGAGACTAGAAATGTCCCTGCAGCCATTTCCAAGGCTCTACCCAGGAAGTGACTCACAGTCCATGCATTTCTGTGGTCCCCATGGAGAAACAGGTAGACAGAAGAGAGAATGCCTTTCTGATTTTCAGACAAGATCAGTCCTGGACTTCCACTTCCTCCTTCTGTGACTTGTTCAAAGTAGTTCTCCACACTGCAACCTGATTCCTAAAGATGGAGGATTTTAACATAGACACATTGAAGAGCTGTCCTAGAAGTTACACTGCTGTCCATGCATACTTTCCTACACACCACAGACTTTTAAATGTGTGAGTGGGCAACTGTTGATTTATTTTCTGTTTCTTCTCATGAGCACATAGGAACTCTATGGCTTTTCCAAGACCACCTATAAATTACATTATAGTTGCTACATGTCCTGTTCTAATATGACGTGTAACCTCCCAGGAGACAGAATGAAACCATAGGAAAGCACCTCATGACTAGCATATTCCAGGTACAATAAATAGCAACCTTCTTCATTGGTTAGCAATGCCATATTTGTTTCATCCATCTCCTATCTCAACTTTGTCTTGTTTTACTGGTTTTGTGTTTACTGACTTATTGGATCTTGCTCCAATTCCAGGTTCAGACATCATTCAGGTTCAGGCAGCATTCAGACATCTTTCTCTAGAGTTAATCCATTAGCTAAAACATGCAGGAAGATGAGGCTAACAGCTGCCCCTGGGAAGAAGAACCAATGTTATTAAAACTACAGCCATTTACTTCACCCAGATTTAAAACTCTGAACCTTTTGTGCCTCATGGACTCTACCTCAAACTCAGGATGCATTTACTGCCCATGTGGCCAAAGCATTGTGCAGAAAAACCCTAAGATGTCAGAACAAAGTTAGTGCTTCTCACTGAAAAGTCTCTTCAACCTGCATTGTTCTATGCCATAATGTTTTAAATAATATCTACATCACACATATCCAAAATTATTAAAGTCTCAGTGTCAGTCAAAAATATCTAACTTTTTCCATGGGTCTATTTGATCCATCACTGCCTCCCAAATTCACATGCAGATGCCAAGATTATAGTAGATTAGATAGCTTTTCAAACTGCTTTGACATATATATACAAAATATTTTATTAAAATATATGTCCATTGCTTTGTGAATATTATTCTGAAGTATGAATTATTTTTGTGTTTTCCACATCATTTCCTCTAAAGTTTTGTTTATACCATCAGTATTGGGTTAGCAATTAAAAAGGAAATAAAATATCTTTTTCATAATAACACAGAGCAAGTGTAAAATGTCTGCCTAATAGGCTTCAATTGGTTGCAAGTAACAGAACTTATATTGCTGTCAACAGTGAGAAGAAAAGGTGGCCTCGGTAACTCCACCTGCTAAGCTTCAGACTTGGATGTATTTGTTGAGTAATTACCTTCCTGGTTACAGACCACCTCTCAGAAGCAAAGTGTTTCCTTATGCATGTTTTGTGAACAAGGAAACATAGCTGATGATTAAATTAAGAATTGTCTTCAGACTGATTCTGATATCTTGGAACAGGAGCTAGTCAGACCACATGGCTATATAGGGGAACACAGTCTGCTATAGGATCTCAGCCTGTAGCCTCCACTCTGCGGACTAGGATGACATCAGCTCCTCTGAAGCATAGTGGGAGAGGGCTGGAGCACCTCAGTTATGAGAGCCCTATGAGCAGAGAGGACTTGGGCATTGATGTCAGACAACCAGACTACTGCAGACTTTCCGAAGGAAAAGGGGATCAGAGTACAAGAGGACCCTGTTCTCAGGGATTTTTAAAGCACTGCCATCTCAGATCCAGTGGGAAAACAGTACTGTCTTTATTTCTATGTCTCCTGAATGTTCAAGCTCTGTGGATATGTTCCAAGCCCCCCAGTGGATACCAAAAACCTTGGATGCATTGATCCTGCATATGATGTTTACTTGTGCATGTGCACCTACAATAAGGTATAATTTGCAGAGATTAGCAATCACATGAATAGGCACAAAAACATGTACCAATGACAATGTAGTAGGTTGTGTGATAGTAGGTTGTGTGAAGGAGACCCATTTCTCCTACAATATCTTCCTGTGCTGTCTTCATCTTTCTGCTAGTGATGATGTAAGACGATGCGATGCCTACCTGATGAAAGGAAAGAAGGTACCAACATAGCCATTGTAATATGTGGTGCATTGCTGGGCTTCTGTAAAAGAACTGTACAAACAAGAAATATGTACTTTGACAGTGACTTGAGAATCATGGTGACTTTTAAGTAACTAATGGAAGGGTAGTACGTGCAGTACAGACATGCTAGAAAAGGAGAGAATTCATATCCTGTGTTGAACTGAGGGAGATGACACAGGGATTCACTATACCACTCAGAACAGTACATTTAAACTCATGAACATTTTCAGGTATTTTTCAATTTAGTATTTTCCAACCACAGTGAGTACAGGTAACTACGGCTATGGAAAAGAAAAGTGAAGAGAAAGAGAAATATTTTTAAATTGTGTGTGAGCAATTTAGAAGCGGGTATGAACTAGATAAGTGCAAAGTGAATAGACAGCAAGGACACCATTTCATTGAGTGACCAATGTCTATAGGCCAGAAGCATGGTGTGGAGGGAGACTCAGTCCCAAGAGGCTTTTCTGAACAGTGCTGCTTGCACCTAGTTGCAAGCCTTCATTCACGGTTTTGGAGATGCCTGGGCACACAGCCTCTCTCAGCATCAGAGCCCTCGTGATGGAATTTATTTCCTGCACTACCACCACCATCCTCCTACAGCAGATAAAACAGGCTGATCTCCAGATCTCCATGCTAGAGACTGCCTCTCTCACCTTTGAATGAACAGAGGGTAGTTGAATCCTCTGTGATGCCTATGCTGGACAGTAAGCAGCAAGGCTCATAGTACTGGAAGATCAAAACCTTGGTTTTGACATTTGATGCTCTAATGTCATTGTCCTTGTGCTTCACATCAATGAACCTCTGCTGCCCATAGGAACTGACTGCATGATGTCTCTAGGATTGAAAGATGATTTTATGGAAGAGGGCATTGTATTTATACCATATCTTTAGTGCTTTGCAAGTTATTTGTGTGTATCAATCTTGGTTTTCAAAGTACATTCACCATGGGTGATGTGATCGATGAGGGTTATTTATTTTACATGGACTTGGACATTCTCAGTGGTCCCATATAAAACAGGAAGAAAATAGCCAGCCACATATGAAAGAAGAATAGCCTTTGTGATTATCATAAGACAAGGTCATGTATTTCCCCAGAGTTGCTCAGATTCCTCTGAGAAGGCATCTGACTCCAGCTGTGTTGATGAATGACTCTTCCCAGGGTGCCTGCAGATAGGGAATTGGGGGTGACATGGAGACCAGTTAGCCCCTTTGTATACAGGAGTTGCTTCCAGGCGTTTCCTTTATAAAACCTGGCCCTGCGTAGCCAGGGTGGCATGCAAGGTGGCAAGCCTAGAGATAAATGAGATACTCATTCTAGTCCATTATTCTACAAGAAGTACATGGGAAAGGACCAAGCCATTGTGAAGGTGACAAGATATGTGTTCTAACTCTTTAGCTATTTGAAAGCAGGGCAGGCTGTTTTGGGGACAGTAGTCATCAATTCACCTGTCAGTAGTTCTCCGAGGAGAGTGGCAAATGGTTGACTCAAGAAGAAGCAGATGAGTTGATAACTTCTATCTATAAGATTGAAGAAGCTAGAATCTCTACTCATTAGCAAAATGGAAAATTCCACAGCCTTGTCAGGGTCTTCAATGTGGACTAGTACCTACCATAGGTCAGTGGTGCCTTGCTCACCTAGATGTGTGTGGAAATGCTCAAAATCAACTGTATTTATAAGAACTGAAATCAGCAATATCTCCAAAGCCATGTGAGTCAATTAAAATCTGTATTCTGGGATTGAAGAGGATTTATCTGTTAGATGACATGTGACTACAAAGACAACAGCTACTCCCTTATTGTGGGCATTGCCTTCAAGAAAGAAGATGGTGGTGCTTTCCATGTTGAAAGCCATCTCATGCATTTTACAGGGAAGATGGTTATAGCTACACAGTGGAGTCCTGGAGGAGAGTCCCCCTCTGAAGACATGTAGCAGGAGTTCAGCATCAAGGCATGCACCAAGGGGTCTGCTAAGGACATGTGACTGGCCCATTTTAAGACTTCTGATTGGAATGGCACATAGATAATGATGGTAATGCATCAAACCAACTGGATATCATTCAACCATTGCCATGATTTCACTTGTCAAATGTCATCAGTTGATTACCAAAGCTTTCTAAAAACTGAAGGACACTAATCTCAGTGCTAAACAAACCCAGAACTACATTTTTATAGGTACATTTCCAAATGTCTTATGTTCTCTACCCCTTTACAACACTCCAAGTAAATCTCAGTTAGGGGAAGTCCACAAAATAACCAGAGTATCAAGTGGCAGGGATGCACACTTGTTATACCAGTAAAAGATGCTCTTACCTAACACAGAATGCCTTACCTGTTCCATCCCTTCATTTCTTGGATTTCCTTGGTACTCATTTGTTATTCAAGTATTCATTCCTTTTTTTCTTGCTTACACCCTCTTCTTCCTAATTAGATGGCCATGTCTTCTGTCACCAGAGTCACACTCATCAGTGTTCTTCAGAAATGAGCAAATAAACCCAAGTGAAGGTCTGAGTATGGGTGATGTACAGAAGTTAGAGTTTAATGTGTGAGCTTTTTTTGCTAGCTCTGGAGTCTTAGCTTGTCTAAATTCTGGATCTGGTTTGCATTGTCTTAGGTACTGTGGTAAATCTTTAATTCTCTTTGTCCAATGAGCGACCTACTGTTGAGGATACCAATGATCTGTAGCTGACAGGAACCATCTCTTCCAGAAGGCATTCCTAACTTGTAGGCAAAAGATGCTGACAAGAGAGAGCTGGTTCTGACCACAGATAATATGAGGTTACAAAGAAAATGCTATTTTCATATGTGAGGATATGCTGTGGAGGTTTTGGGGGGAAGAGGACCCTTGATGACCTTACTTTGTGCATTTGAGTTTGTCAGAGAATGGAAAGGGAACCTCAGTCTTCCTTTTGCATGTTGTTTTTAAAGAGTTTACTATTTTATCCCTTGAGTGAAAACAGTAATTTAGCTAATTAATGTTTAAAATACACTTCACATTAAAATATGCAAAACAATTCCCTAAGTGCTTCAATTAATTTTCCAGATAATTTTTAGAGAAATCTCAATCTTGGAGTTACTTCAAAAACCATTGTTAATGAGAGATTTTCTAATACCTTGTGACTATTACAAATGTTTTATTATTTCTTCTGAAAGAAAAAAGAGCCTATGAGACATTGAATGAAACATTAAATAGTTTGAGTTAGATTAATGGATGTTTAAAAAATCATCACTGCTTTGCTACCAAAAGAATTGAGTTTTAGCTTATTTTAATTTTGTACACAAAACAGCATACCACAGTGCTGGTGTGCTGAGCTGTTTGCAGAAGTAGCTTACTAGTTAGGTTTATGTTAATTTAAAACTACCAATGTGGTGCCCATTGCTCTTGAAATGGGAACCCTGTTCCTCTCTAGTGTCTTCCTGTTGCTTCTCAGAGGACAGGACAGACATTTGGGTTGCCTCCTTCTTGAAGTACCATATAAATCCATGCTGAAATGAAATTTCTGTTATCCACTTACTTGAACGTTCTCTCTGAGATGTTCTTAGCCACTAAGGAAAGACTGACTTCCAAAAACTTCACAAGTATCTTCACGTGGATGTTATTCAATAATTCACTTAAATTTTTCTTTAAAATCTGTGTTGGCTATGTGGCTCAGGGAGAAAACACCTTGCCACACAAGCCTGAGGTCCTGAGTTCAATATCCAAATACCACCTAAAGGTGAAAGGATAGAACTAAGTACATAAAATTGTCCTCTGGTCTCAACATGTAAGCCTTTGTGTGTGTTTTCACACACACACACAACGGGGAAAAAAACCCAATTTTTAACTTTAAAGAATCCAACTGAATTTTATAGTTCAATTAGTATTTTGTCTCTGTTAAGCATATTTCAGTATCATATAACAGGTTAAACTCAGATATTCACTATTCACAGCTATCTAGCAAACTCCTGTAGAGACATAGACTCTAAACATGGTAGAGGTATGTGATCCCTCATATTGAATGTACCTTTAGCACTACCAACTCATTCTCTGGGCAGTCTCTATATTCAGCAGGGTTAACTTATAGGCTCGTGTCATGTCATCAGATACAGCTAATTCTAATGATTCCTGAAAGGAGAACACAGGGGAAATGAATCCAGCACCAGCTCTTCCTGTCAGGGCAGTGAGATATGTAGGAGTACATATCTATGAAAACATTTAGAAGTGGCTGTCCCACCTAATGTTTGCACAAACGAGTTAGACTTGAATTGTGTTTATGTTTGTCCAACACAAATACCTCCTAGGAAGCTATTAGGAAAAGGTAAATATGGAATGTAAAGCCTGGAAAATGGTGTCTTTTCAGCTAACCACAAGAGTGAAATAAGATAATGGATTTGCTAACAATCACAGAAAAATGGTATTATCAAGACAGGCTGGGCATGGGAGCTTTGGTATTATTGACACAAGGATTACCATTTGTTTTGCAGCTTACCTAGAACTGGGGTGTTCTTTCCCATAGCTCTGTAGCTTGGAAGTCTGGGGGGGGGGGAATCATGGAGTCCTCTTTATCTATAAATCCAAGGATAGTTCTGTTTGGAAAAAAAAGGTTTTCCATGGTTAAGATTCATGAGGTTTGACTAAGAACACAGATAATTTTCCTGATCTGAAGGTCTTTCAATTATCATGCCTGAGAACCTTTTCAGTTTACCAGGAGTGAACAGCCTAAAGTCCTAGGTATTAATAGATGGATGTTGAGAGGCAGTTATGCTGCTGACTATGACCATGGCTGAAGCACCTTCACAGGCTAAGCTATCACTGTATGTATAGTTTCAAGCTTGACTAAAGCCAGCCAGTGTTGAGATAGATGATAGATAGATAGATAGATAGATATAGAGATAAATGATAGTTAAAGATATGTCTACATATATATATATATATATATACATATGTATATATACATATGTATATATACATCCGTGTGTGTGTGTGTGTGTGTGTGTGTGTGTGTGTGTGTGTGTCTGGTATACACAGCTCCAACCAGGTGTATATAGTGATCAAATTTGACTCTTGTTCCCAGAAAGCAACTGTTTGCAACATGTTTTTTTTTTTTTTTCTCATGATTTTGTGGAGGAGCAAGATCAATCATTTCAAGAAGACCTTGGTTCTTGAACAAAGTTATTTTGTTAAAATATTGATTGATATTGCTGTTGTATTCCCATGGGAATGTAAATCTGATTAGCAGAAGGAGATACAAAACAGTTTTAACTATTCTAAAACTATTCATTTATGTGCTGATTTGTTAAGTTTTTTGTTTGTTTCTTTGTTTTGTTTTCAGATGTGAGTTTGCAATGCAGACTGAAGCTTAGCTGCCCCTTCCATCCTCTGTCCTCTCTCATGTGTGCTTGCACAGCATGTAGAGCAAAGGATGGCAGAGACTCTAATGAACTAGCTGCTAAGCTTACTGCATGCAATTCTTCTTTGGGTTTCCTAGCCTCCTCTTAGGCAGCAGAGGCTCTGCCTCATGACTGGCCACAGCCAGAAAATGCTCAAACTCCTCATGCTCCAGCAAGAGTCTGAATACACCCTGTACACTGTGGTGAGATCACAGTCCAGTTAAATGTCCTGCAGCCTCTTGTCTCAGGTCTGTGATCCCTTATACCTCATCACCTCTACTCATCTGCTGCCTCACCCTTCCCTCTCCCTCCCCTGCTTGAATCCCCTCCTCTCAGTATGTCTCCAAACTTTATACACTTGAAGCTCATGCCCCTTCCTCCAGATGTAGGAATGTGTAGTGTCTGGACAGAGACCTGCTGAACCTCTTTGTCTTCTCCTAGACCACTAATCCCCCACCTCTCCCTGGATGCCTGCCCAGTACTGTCTGCCCCTCTGGCTTCTGTCTGTCCAGTCTCTGATCTGAGTAAAATGTGGGTCTCCTTTGCCTAGCACTTGATGTCTTGATTCAATTCTTGACTCCTTTGTCCCACTTCCCCATGCATCACAATTGTGTGATCACGTTAGATATCATCTCACTGCCATAGGACATGGCCCAGAGTACTCATAAAATGAATTATCATGTTTAAAGAGAGTGAGAGGAATATCTGGGGAGGAAAGCATGTGAACCGCTTCCTGTCTGACCTCCTTCCTGCAAACCTTCTCTGTGAGCACCATTAGCAGTACTCAGAATTTCTTGAAACTGAGCTTGGTTACCCTTCAAGGACAGATTACAGGAGGATGTCATTGTCATTTATATGAGAGGTTAAAGCCTGATGGCAGGAATCCCTCAGAGACACTTTATCTAGAGAAGGGAAATCTGGTAATTTAAGAGTTGCTTTCAGTTGCCCGGGATAGACAAAGGTCATTAGATCATGTAGCCTAACATAGCAGTTGGATGAAAACACATGACAGGAATCAGACTGTGAGAAGACAGGATAACTCTTCACCAGCAGCCTTGAGGAAATAGGGGATTGCATCTTCCTTTTACACTAACATGTGAGACTCACAAGTTTCCAAGGTTGGCAGGATTCTATTGACTATGTGGTAGGAAATAACCTAAAAGGGCAATGACATCTATACTAACTCAAATACTTCTTCAGGCTCTAACCCAACCCTTGGCACATATCAGTCAGGAAACGCACACTGAGCTGCCCTCATCCTCAAATATCTCATTATGGCCCCCCTGCAGTTGGAGGCCCCTGGGAGATAATTCAGACAAGGGGTATGAGCAGATTCCTTGCTGGGAACAGAGAAGTGAGTGACCAGTGACCTCTGTAGCCTGACAGAGGGTGGCGTGCCTGCTTCATCTTTGCTGCATTTGAAAATAATCTGATTTTCCTTTCAGTGTCTTATCTATTCTCTGGTTGCACAAGACTCACCTCCTTCTAAGAGGTAACAAGATGTTGGTGGGGGTGGGGGTGGAGGTGTGGGGAGGTGGGCATGCTTTCCTTACAGCAGACACTTACTGAATTGTCAACTTGTGCTGTGGGGTCTGCATTTCTCGGGGGTGGCGTTACATTTCAGGTTGAAGTCAAACAGCACAATAAGGTCCTAAGGTATCACCTGAGCTGGGAAATTAGTCTATGACCCTTGAACTTTACTTTTTATTAAATTCAAACATACACTCATTCTTGAGGTGCCTAAATGTGCTCATCTGAGTGGTATCACATGGAGTCAAATCATAGAAACTCAGTGTGTTAGGGATTCTGCATCCATGAGGGCATGGGGTGACAACTGTGTGCATAGTAGCTTTTGAGGGCACCAGAAGGTGCTGGAAGAACTACAGAAGACACAGCTCTCAAAGTGTGATGACTGCTGTGAAATCTAACATCTAATATCAGTCTGCATTTACAAAGGAGCAGATTGCACTTTAGGGAAGAGTGGCCTTTGTAAGTGGAGATTTATCTAGTTCTCTGGTCCAAGCCCTGGCCACACCAGGGTCTTTGCTTATCCAACAGGTTTCACCTTCATGATCAAATGTGTAGACAAAATGAAGGCAGATGTGTAGCACTTCATTTCTCATGTAGCCTTGATGCTCCAGCACAGCATGACTCAGCCTTGTAATTTGGCTGTCATTTCTAATGTTATTTCTCTAGGGGAAAGATTTCCAACAACTGAAGATCTGGCTAGCATGCACATTTCACATCCTATAGCCTTCCTGGAACTTTCTGTTTCTGGATTGTAGTGCAGTCAAAAATTTGTCTTGGATATAGTTCCCATTGGCAGGTATTAAGAAGACAGACTAAGAAGAACACTTAAAAGGTAGTTGAGTCATAAGCCCTCTGTCCTACTTTGTTGATCATTTCATGGATTGATAAATTGCTATGTTAGCAGGTTTACACATTATATGAGGTTGGGCCTATTGAGAAAAGCAGTTAGACTATCTCAGTGTCTTGTATGCTGTTATGGGAGTCTGTGGCATACACATCATTGAAATAAACCTCACCCCTGAACCAGCAATTCTCTAAAACCATGAGTTTAATAGGCCTTTCTGGTATGAGGAGATGTCTCTGTCTGGAAAGAGCTTCCATTGCAAGCATAAAGACCTGAGTTAGATACATAGAACTCACATTAAATCAAAACTGAGTATAGTGGCATTTACTTATAATCCCAGTCCTGGGGAGACAGAGACAAGGAGATCCTTAGGACTCCCTAACATCAAGCCTAAACTACTGGGTAAGTTCCAGGGCAGTGAGACCCTATCTACAAAGAAGGCAGATAGAACTTGAGGAATGGCAGCTGAAGTCCTCTGGCCTCCAACATACATGCACATCCATGCAAACGTATATACAAAAGAAAAAATAAAAATACATAAACTTTTCATTGTCAGTTAGCAGTCTGTAGCACTTAGTTAAGACAATGGAAATGCACTACAGCAATAACCTAAATGTAATGGATATGATTATAACAGGTGCATGAATCAGAGTCACATGCACCCAACTTACTCATTGGACTTGATATGCCCTCAGTAACTTTCCTCCAAAACCCATTCTAGTCACTATAAAGGAGCCTACGATCCTCTTTTACAAAGATATACATGTGGATCTAATTTTAAAAAGTAGTTTCATTGTATCTGAATTACGTTCAAATATAAAAATTTCATTTTTCACTTGAAACTACTATAGCACTATATGCTTGTACATGTGTCTTCTCTTATACTCCTTTTGGATGATGGTAGCATCTCCAATATATTCTTCATTCATCATCCTTGAGCTTGCTTAAACTCTTCCTGTTAGAAATGGTGTTTATCTGAGAGTATTGAATGCTTTGAAATCAGAACTTTATCTGTGTTCTGAGAATGCTGAGTTTCAAGATGGCTCAGTGCCTCAGAGTTGGGTTAATTTGAATTGCATCCTCTCAGCCATAATCAGTGTGGTGATTTGAATGAGAATGTCCTCCATGGGCTTAGGTGGTTAAATGCCTGGACCCCAGTTGGTAGTTCTGCTTGTGTAGGTTCAGGGAGGTGTGGCCATGCTGGTAAATATGTGCTGGGAGCAATTTGAGGTTTCAAAACCACCCACCATTTCCAGTTCCCTTTCTCAACCTCCTGCTAGAAGTTCAAGGGGTGAGTTCATAACTCTTTTCCAACCACCATGCTTGCCACCTATGAGCTGCTATCATGGACTCTAACTCTATGGAACCATAAGCCCAAATAAACTCTTTTCTATAAGCTGTCTTGATCATTGTACTTTATCACAGCAATAGCCAACAAATACGCCCAGCAAGAGGATCCATCTATTCGAGTCTTATGGTCCTTTCTCTTCATGGCATATGTGCCCAGAAACATATCTTATCCTTCACATCAGGTCAACACATTCTGCTTTGCACTATTCTTCAGTACTTGCTTTAAGAGTACCATTCTCTTTATTTTTAATGCCACTGACAGAGTCAGAATGAGGTCCTGCATTTTCTATGACCACAATGTTTGTCTGTGTTGAAGCCAGTTAGTTGCTCTTGTACATTATGGCATCCTGTGATAACAGACCCATACATATACTGTCTGTGCTGAATTCAAAGAAACATCAAGAGGTATAGAGCACAGCCATGAATACAGGAGCAGGTATATGGGTCAGCTTCTAAGCCAATAAGCAACATCAATTTTGAAGCTCACATTCTCGGGAAGAAGGCAGGATAGTTTCTGGGTGTCTTGCTGGGGTCCTGTTTTGCCAAAGAGGGACATGTTTGAGTCTATGTCCCCCTTTGCCACTGGTTGGCCCTGAAGTTCTTCAGCAACTACCCTAGATCTGGCTATGTCTGGTGTGATTTGTCTGTGTCAATCAGCATTGATGAGAAATATCTAGGAACCATTTTTCTCTGCTGTATATATCTCTTGTCCTCTCCACACTGAGTTTCAGTAGTCCATGCCACATCCAAAATCCAGTTCCTGAAGAGCAGACAATCATCCTTACATGAGGCTCCCTTCCAAGATCAAAGCCTGGCCTGCAGAGTATGTTCTGATAGACCTCTCTGCTATGATGCCACTAGGTAGCCAGGTTCTGTCCTGTGCTCCAGCAGGCTAGACTCACCACACTTTGTGTACATCAATCTTCTTTGTTTGTCCGGGCCCCTGTTAGGTTTCCTGACAACTTCCAATGTTTGGGGATATTATTACTGCTTCCCTACTCCAGGTTAGCGGCTGCCATGTGACTCTTCAGTAGGTTGAGGTCAATCTAGGTTAATGTCATTGTATGGGGGCTCAGTGGTTAAATCAAAAATATATTGTGATGTGAGGTGATTTTTGAAGATTCTTTCTTAGTATTCTTGGTACAATTAGCCCCTCTGAATATTATCTGAAAAGCTGTGGGAGCATAGATTGGTTTAGAGCTGGCAAGGCAGTTCTCTAAAACCTATCATAGCTTAATTTAATTAGATTACTAGTGGTACTGTTTTTATTTCTGTAACTTAATTTATTTCAGGGTTTAATCCAACCCTTCAATTAACATCCCCATCTCCAGAAGCACTTGTCAAATTAGCTTTTATTAATTGCTCTCATCTTGAAGCTTCTGCCCTCCATGATTAGCATTCCCATTCTGGTGGATGGTGTGGCAAGGGATGACCATTGACCTGGTAATGAGTTTAACAGTCAAGTCCAGATGGCTTTCCAGAACACAATCTCAGGGTAACCAGCATCCCATTTTCTTAGTCACTATAATCCCAACTTTTCAAGGGACTCTCTCACAGATCAGGTACCCCCAAAACTTACATAGCAACTGAGGAAAAGGGTTGCATTTTCTTTTATAATAAATTCCAAACTATTATATTTTGCAGTTTGTACATGGATCACTTTTAAAAATGTGCCATATATTCTCTGAATAAATCGAAAGAAAATGTGGTTTACTTTTAACTTGTTACTTACAATATTTTTTTTTTTTACAAAACAAGTAGAATATTATCTCTGATAACTCTAGCTTGTGTTGGCAAAACAAAACAAAACAAAAAACCAACTAAGACAACTAACTTCAAAGAAAATTTGTCAACAAATGACCTTTATTATTGCTGTTGTTCTTCTTTATTCCCTCCTTCCTGAATCTGTTTGTTCACCAGGCTTCTCTTCTTTCTCAGAGTCGGGGGCTTCAGATTTAGATGGGCTTGGGGGAAACTACAGAAGTCATGCTTTTCATTGGATGCCCTCACTTCCCCACACCCAAATTATTGGGATCCACAGACACAGGTCATATAAATAATATAGGAAGCCACAGTTGGGATGAGAGAACATTGACTCTACCACAAGCCTTTCAAGCTGAGGATACCTGGGAGAGCCCACAGCCTCTGAGTTCTGATTCTTCATCTACAAACACACCTCTGTTCTCCACATTTGCAGGACATTGAGAAGATTTTAAATTCTAGCTTTTCGTTTGTTAAGACTATTGGTTAGAATGAATAGCATACTTCCAGGAAGTGAAGGTCTCTGCTGGAACAGGATGTACTCACTGAGTCAGCATCATGAGGAGTTGGAGATCAGCAATGTGCCTTGTCCCCTGGTCTCCTCTTGGGACATACTGCTTATGAAATGTTCATATCAATGGCTACGGACAGACCAGTGCTGGAGAACTCAACTTCAGCTAAGAGGTTCAGGCAGCAGTATCCACAATCCAGTGGTCTCAGGCAGTGGAATAGAGGCAAGCAGCTCTGGGCTTGAAGCAATAAAATACTCTTGATTTGGAAGCCAAATGAGAACACTATTAAGCACCATCCTTGTAGACATTACTTAGACTACACAATAGAAGGCCCAAGGTCACAGTGAGCAAGACCAAACATGCACTTATATTACCAACCTATTGTTCTGAGCCTCAGATGCCAGGCTGAAATATCCATGAGGTGAAGAAAAGGCCCTGTGACATTTCCACTGGGGGAAGAAAGGCAGCAGGTATTGTCTTCTTTGCTGAAATTTTATAGCAGTTAACTCCATGGGGAGAAAAAAGATGGTCTTAGCAGAAGTTTCCCTTCAGTGGCCCTGAATTACTCACTCCATCATCAGACACCACCATCAGCTGTAGAGCCTTGCAGAAGGACACCAGGCCTGGGACCTGGCTTCACTGCCCACCAGCTAGAAAACTTTGGCCAAGTTTTTAATATCTTTGCTTTGTTTTCCTTGTCTATAAAAAGGAGCCAAGAGAATTAATCCCTGAATGTTGTTTCACTGTTGATAAAAATGATTGGTAGTTAGAACATTTAAAACAATTCCTAGAGTGTGTAGATGGGGTGGTATTTAAATTCATAGCAAGGTGCAGAGTCATCCTGCCTTTGTGTTCCCACTGAAGTTGGAGTGAAATGCTACCTTTAAAATGGGAGTGTCTAAAACAAGGCACAGCTCCCCCACCCCTACCACCCACAACTAAGGTGGACAACAAAAACACTGGTTTACACAATTGGAATAACTTAAAGCAGACCTTAGCCTAATTGTAACAGTTTTTCTAATCTCAGGAAAATGTCTTTGGAGTTTTTTATGGGGTTTGCATTGAGTTCATTAGTAACTTGGAGTGGTAGTAACACCTCAGTGTTAAATCTCCTGATGTAGGAGCATAAGATCACTTTTCAAGTTTTAAGTTTATGGTTCTTATAATTATAATTCCTTAATTAAATATTTTAAATGCTTTATTCATTGGTTAGTATTTTGTTACTGAGCTGACTATTCTACTCCTATGTCTTTCAGTCTTTGTGATGTAATTGTTTGTTTGTTTGTTTTATTGTCTCCCTACCAACATTCCTGCTCTGTGATTTGTGATGCAATTGTAAATGAGATTATATCCTTAACACCCTTTTTAAGCTGTTCATGACTGGCATGTAGAAACATAATTGGCTTCCCATGCTCATTTTCAGTGCTCAACTGCTGTTCAATTTTGCTAAAATTTTAAGACTTTCTCCCATATAAGCTCATGTCATTTGTGAGCAAAGATCATTTTACATTTTCTTCTATTTCCAGTTTGATGCCTTTTGTTTCTTTAGAGACAAAACCTTCAGTCTTTCTCCATTGACATTAGCTGCAGAATTCCACATGCATGTGGTTGTTTCAGTAGTTTCTATCAGTGGTTTCTTTGCTTTAATCATGGAATGGTGTTGGATTTTGCCAATGCCTTTCTTACATCAGTTGAAATGATGAAGTTTCCTTCCTCCCTTTTAAATACAGTGCAGGGAACTGATTGACTTTTCTGGTGTCAAGCCACCTTTCCTTTACAGAGATAATTACCACTTTGTCACGCTATATAGTGGCCTTAACACATTGATGAATTCCAGTTGTTTTTGTTGTGTTTTGTGGTAAACTTGGTCGGTGTCCATTAGAAACACTGGTCTTTACTTTTCTTCTCCTGGAGAGTCTCTTTGGCTTTGGCACTAAGAGATACAGATCTGAGAGGACACATTTGGAAACACCAAATTTTAAGATTTTAAGAGACCTTCATTTTCTTTAAATATTTGGTAGCGTTTTACCAGTGAAACTGTGTGGTCTTCTGTTTTCCTTTAGATTTGGGATATTGGCTATAGCCCAGCATCTTTACTTGTAGTAATATCCACCACTATACCTGAATCACTAACCACATCCTTCTGGGCATGGTCACAAGTGTACATGTGACCAGGGATACGGATTAGATTTTGGGGCCCGGAGCTCTCTCTTGCTGCCTGCTCGGGTTGTGGATAGCATCCGGGTGGGAGGTTCAGCATCATTTGAGTGGGAACCCTGTACTGAGTCTAGTGAACCTTGGTTCCCATGCAATATTTACTAGTTAAATAAATGTCCCCACTTTCTACATCATAATGATTCAGTCTCAGAAGATTGTGTGTCTCATAGGAACATATCCATTTCATATAATTTATCTAATTTATTTGTGCAAAATTTGTTTAAAAGCTTTCTTCCAGTATTTTTTATTCCTGTAAAATCAGAACTATGTGCCCCTGTTTGATTTCTGACTCAAGCTATTTGACTCTTTTTTTTTTTTTTTTTCATTAATAAAGCTAAAATTTTGGGTTTTTTTTTTTAAAGTCTGTTTTTTTTAAGGTCACATTTTGAGTCCACAAATGTTCTAGGTTGTTTTTCTATTTCCTCCTTCGTTTATTTTTCTTGTTTAATATTGATTGCCTTCTTCCTTCTTCTAGAACTTGATTCCATGTTTTTCTTCTTTATTTCATCAACGCATAATATTGGGTTGCTGTCTGTATTCTTTATTTGTCTCTGTAAACCTCCCACTTAGCACTATGTTCACCTGGTTTAGGAAAATGGCATACTTTCCAATGGGGCACATTGCAACCTAGAAGGGCAAGTGTGAACACTTGAGGCTGCAACTCTGATCTGTTGTGCAGGAAGCAGCATAGCTAGGAGCTGGCCTCAGGACAAGGAGAGTGAGCCTCTCCTTTAACTTTGACAAGCTGTGCACCTTAAAATGTGATTCAGGTACCTACCTCCTGTGCTGCTGAGAGATGTGTTGTGCAGAGCTTGGCATAGTCTACCATTATAGCAGGAAGGTGGATAGAGTGAGCCCAGGCTTGGAGGCTGGCCTCTCTCTGCTCTGCCCAGAGAAGTGCTTCTGCTGCAGCTGCTTTTCAAGCTGTCCCCTGCCCTTGTGTCTCCAAACAGCCCCAGGCTTCCTGCTCTTCTCAATGAAAAGAATTGCTTTCTCAGCTCCTTTGTTATTTATCGGCCTCCGTTTAAACATTCCGCCATGTTCCCTATGATATTTCAAAGGCTAATATTCATGCCTTTGTTTATTTAATGGTGCCAGAGTGTGAATATTTTTTAATATGTGAAAATGAACCCAAATGTGCTATTTAAAACTACATTTTAGCACAGCCTGATTTAGTTCACAACCCACCAATCGTACAAAGAGCTATTTTAATCTTAATTATCTTGATTTTCCTGCTACTACCACATATGTAATTTTCTGGAGTGGCATTTGAAGATGAAAGCAAAGGTAGGTATTCAAAGCCTTTCTGATTGTGCCTTCCCAGGGCCTGTAAGTCTTGATTAGCAACAGGCGCACTGTGCCAAAAGAAGCTAGCAGATGAAGCCTACAGCCCTACACAGCGGGCATTGCAAGATCTGTACTTCTCCTAGTGTTCAGCTTAAGCCTGGGTTTCTCTATGCTGTGCTTTCTGTGGAAAACACCCATACACTGTGTCCCCTACAGCCTGTGGAGTGATCCATCCACACTTACTAAGGTGCCTGTGGACATGGGCCAGCTCCAAATCCAATTTCTTGTGTTTTCTTATGAGGACAGTGTCTGTTCTGTCACACTGAGGGTGACAGGAGCGCTATAAATCCTTCACTATAGCTGACAAGTGAGGCATATGCTGGAGAAATGGAAGGGGGCAAAGGACTTGCACACTTCTCAGGGACAGGTGGAAGAGCCGGGATTGTCCCTGAATAGAGCTCAGATGGAAAAGCATGCAGAGTGTATTGGCTCTGGAGCCCACCATCCACCCAGCTGCAGTGCTCTTCAATGCTCCTGTGTAGACTTGCAGTAGACAGAACCATTGTGGCCAGTGGGAAATGAGGAAAGCCCAGCCTTGCGATTTCTCTCTGTTCTAGACAAGACTGCATGTAGTACTGAGAAACCTGAGGATTGCCACAGAAAACCTCTACTGGAATTTCAATAGGCATAAATATATTTTTAAATGTTTTTATTAAACATTTACATTATGTTGTGACCAAAACCTAAAAACAAATTTTTTGGAAATGCTAGTATGAAGCTACTACTTCTAAAAAGTAGTGCCAGGCCTCTTCCTGGTTCCATTGAGTGGAATAAAACCCTAGACAGGACACATAATATACAGAGTAGCTCTGAGAGGAAAAAAACAGGAAACTGTTGATAATTTCTTTGTAACTACCAAAGAACACCTGGCAGAGCCGCAGAAGGGAAATGTCCTTTAGCTCTTGGTTTCTGGGGGTTCAGTCCATAATCGCTTGTTTGGGGGCCCATGGTGAGGCAGAGCTTCATTGGGGATCTGCAGGCAAGGCTGCTTGGCTCACCACAACCCCAGAGCAGAGAAAGAGATAAACCAGGGACCAAATATTCCCCAAAGAGTCACCTCTAGTTACCAGCTTCCTGTAGCTAGGTCCTAACTCCTAAAGTGTCCGCACCATCTTAAAATAGTGCCACCAGCTAGGGAACAACTTCTCAGTGTATCCGTCTTTCCCAGGGTCAGTGACATACAAACCATAACAAAAACTGACTAAACAGAGACCTTGGAACAGAGAGGAACAAGTATGCAATTGCTAGGGTTCCTTCTGCCTCACTTGCCCAGACTTGGAGCAGAAGAAGCCATGTCCAGGAAACCCCAGAACTGTCAACAGGAAGACTCAGAAGAGTCCTGTGCAAAAAAAGTGTACCCTAGTAAACCAAAATTATCTATATAATGACTATTCAACTCAAAACAGAGCAATCTTATTGATCTAGGAGATTGGAGACAAACCTGCAGCTCAGTCTCTGAGGGTGCAGGGGAATATGCTATACAGGATCTGAGGATCAGTTTTTGTGTAGAGGGGAGGAGCCAGCTTTGTCAGTCCCAAAAAATTTGGCTGCTTTTATTGTTATTAGTATTATTTTATATGAACTGCAAGGTGAGAGATAAGCCAGGTTATTTTGCAACCCCTGGCTCCAGTGGGTATTGCCGGCTTACCAGAATTCCTTGGGTCACAGGTTTCTTGAAGTGTTAGACCTGTTTTATGGTTATGGTTTCAAGATAGAGAATTCTCTTGAGCCAGGATTTCTGCCTTTGTTAGTCATGGGAAAGCTCAAACATTCCTCCCAGGTTGGTTCACAGCAGACAAGTACATGGCTAGGATTTTTACCTTAGTCCAGGGGGAGCAAGGCAAGCCAAGAGGGAATTAGATGTCTAGGACACTTGGCACCCCCTTCCCTGCTGAAACAATGTCAAGAAAATCATTTAAAACAGAATTTTTGCCTAAGACCAGAAGTCTCATAATACAAAACTTCCAAGATTGCAAAAGAGAACCACCTGTCATGCCAAGAACCAGGGGATATCTCAGAGACTGCCAGACAGTCCTCAGGTGCCAACATTGAAATTCAGAAATGTTAAACTTATTTGGAAAAGATTTGAGGGCAGCTGTGGTTTTAAAATATATGCTATAAAAATCAAGTATGAATATATTCTAACAAATGGAAATATCGCAAGCACAGACAAAGAATTCTAAACCAATAGAGGATAGAAATAAAGAAAACAAAAAAAAAAAAGATGTAGATGTATAAACAATTACTGCTGAATTAAAAGCTTCACCAAGGAGGTATAAATGAGAGCAGAGGGAGGGGCTGTGGCCAAATCTGTGCCATCAAAAAAATTGTCTCTATGAGTAACAGAGAGAACACAGGTTGGAGGAACAGTAGACTCAAGACACAAATTGAAGTGTAGTGCCCATGACCAGAGATCTGAAGGAGAAAGGATGAAAGAAAAAAGGAGAAAGCATGAAGAAATTATGGCTCAAACTTTAAAACTACAAGATTGTGCATCTGAGAAGTGAGTAGAGTCTGAGCAGAAACACCCTAGAAAGCCCATACCAAGACTTGCCATGATTAAAGTTCAGAAGTTCAAATAAAAATAAAAATATCTTGAAATCAGTCATAAAGGGGTAATAAGAGATTACAGAGCAAGATCATCCAGATTTCTTGAAATTTCTCATGAATGTGTTGGCAGAAGGAAAGAAAGATGGCATTACCTTACAGAATCCTGGAGCCATTGAAAATACCTTTCAAGAATGAAAAATGTCTTTTAAGCTCTTTGTTAATTATGGGGAATTAAGATAAATGGTCATTGGCAGGCATACCTGAAAGGAATAGATGGAGAATCTCTCTAAACAAAAAGTAAATGATAAAAGCAGGAACCTAGAAGTGTCTGGAAAGGGGTAGGGAGATAGAGATTGTCAAATATCATGGTTGAAGCAAACACCATACCACTATGCTGTATGAGTCTTGATGTCCAGAGAGAAAATGTTAAGCCAAATGAAAAGCAATGGGGAGGAGAAGCCATGTGGAAGCAGATGAGGATTCCATGAGTCTCTGGAGTGAGCACAGTCACAGCAAAACTCAAAACCCTTCAGACAAATAAAGCAAAATGCTAATACCCCTCCCCCTCACCAAGCAACATTAATCAGAAAGGAAGCAGATAGAAAGAAGATAATGACATCACACATCCCATCAATTGGAAACTGTGTGAGTATATCACTCGAAAATGATTTACATAGACACAGATACCACCCAACCATGTGATGTCTACAGAAAGACTACCCCAATTATCACCTCACAGTTGGGAGTGAAAAGACAGAAGAATATACACCATGTGGCTCAGGTCAAAGGAAAGCAATGGTGGCTGCTATCAAATCAAGTAGACTTCAGAGCAGAGAATGCTACAGCAGGAGGGATTGTGGGAGAATGAGCAACCAACCCCCTGACCAAGGAGACTTGGTCAACACAAACATATTCACCAGATACAGAAATACAAAACATATGAGATTAAAAGCTGATGGAGCTGACAGAAACAATCCAACAGCAACACACCAGAAGCATTTCTGGAGCTCTCCACTGAGCAGTAGTTTATAGAAGATTATCTTGAAGGAATGTGGGGAATATGACAAAATAAACCATACCAAGACTATGAAACAACCACAGCAAACTGATAAGAACTGAAGTAGTTTAAAGCATGCTCTCCAACCAAATTGGAAATAGTAATCAGTAACCAAAAGATAATTTCAAGCCAATTTCTAAATCATTGATGTGTCAGAGACATATTAAGGCAAATCACAAAGCTGGCTCTCTGTAAATACCATTAACTTTGACAAGCCTGAAAACAGACTCACAAGAAAGAAAGGACATAAATTGCCAGAACCAGGAAAGAAAAAGACCCTGATGGAGCTCAGCATATGTAGAGTAGATGACAAAAAACAAGGGGAACTCCATCAAGGTGAAGCATTGTCTTCCCCAAGAAAGACTGTTTGGGCTAGATGCCACCACTGAAGATTTCTACCAAATACTTAGAAAGATTGAAAACATCCCTCCAAAATCAAGGGAAAAAAGGAAAGAAGGAGAGAAAGGGAGACAGCCAGGCAAACAGACAGAAAGATGATTTTTGTTTCCACACCTAAATTCCCAAATATTATTTATAAATGTTTGTTTTCATTTAAATGGGGTTGGTTATAAATGGTTAATGACAACAACCAGTCTCTTTTTTAAGGTAAAAAGGGGATTATGGTATAGATATGAATACTTTGTTTTGGAATGGATTTTCATTTATTGATACAATTTAAGGTCAATTTTGTGATATGTATATTTCTCCTCTTATTTAGGTATTGTGTTTATATAGCTCATTTAAAAAATGTATAATGTAGTACAGCTTATAGATAATTACCTAGAATAGTCAAAACTTAGAGTTAAGATAGTTAGGTTTTTGAGATGTATTTGAGATAAATAGGCATTCTTCAAACCTTTCAAAGACCTACAGAATATGGCATTTAAAATGGTTTGGGGTTTTTCTTGATAGTGAGACATAAATGCTCCTGGCAACACCACCTGCACCAAAAAGGAAGAAGGAAGATGGACATCGAAGAAACGCGTTATGAAGTTACTTCCAATATGGCAAGACTAGCCATTTGAACATGATACTGCTCTTGTCTGGACTGTTTGACTTTGTGCTTTATAAAAATGGACATGCAGGACCCACAGAATAGTGACTGCTGATTCAAGATGGACATTGCAAGATGGACAAGCAAGAGTTCCTGCTTCATGGAAGAGTCTACCAGACATTCTGCAGGACACAGAGAAAAGTGACTGACAAACTGCCAATACAGAAGACAGTTTAAAGTTTCCTGCTTTGCTGAAGAGTCTGCCAGACACACTATGGCCTATGGGCTGAAAATGGAACATTACAGAAGACCTTCGGGTGATTGACCAGGCAGTGGGTTGTCTCTGTCATTTCTAGAGTTTATATACTATCTTTCTATGGACTTTGAAAGAGTTGAAGACAGATAGTTATGGTTATAGTTTTCCTTAGTTAGGATTAAAGATAAGTTACATAGACTTTAGACACACAAAGATAGGATAGATGATGGAATATTTTCTTAAAATCTTGCTAAATCTTAATGGACTAAATATTGTTAACTGTGATTCTTAATAAATGTTGTGTTATATATTTTGCTATGTTAAGCTTAAAACCCTTCCTTTTATTTAGACAGAAAAGAGGAGATGATGGGAGATGTCATTCTGTATATGTTTCTCATACTGGTTAATAAATAAAGCACTGTTGGCCAATAGGAAAGCAAGATAGGCAGGACTAGGAGACGAGGAGAGAGGAAGTAGTAAGGAGGAGTCAGCATGGGGAGACTGGAGAGAGCAGAACACCAGCCCGCTCTCCGCTAAGATGAGACCACGTGGAAATACTTAGATTAATAGAAATGGGTTAATACTTAAGACAGAGCTAGCCGATAAAAAACAAGTAACTGGCCAATTATATCAAATACAGAGTCTCCATGTGTTATTTGGGGCTGGTGCGGCTGTGGGACTGGTGGTGGGGAAAAACTATTCGCAACATAGAGACAGAGAGAGAGAGAGACAGACAGACACATACACACACACATATACACACACACATACACACACACACACAAACACACACACACACAAAACACACACACACAAGAGAGAGTGGGAGGCACAAACATCGCACCAGCAAGGGCACATTCCCTAGGAATACATGAATACAAACAAATTCTGCAAGGTGGATATGATCAGACCAGTTCCTTACTTTTCTGTGTTGGAGTCCATGACCTTTTCAAGTTGCTTATATTGATGTCTTTATCATCATCATCATCATCATCCATATCATCATCATCCATATCATATCATCATCATTTTTATTGTTATCACAAGTTCTAACTGTGTAGTTCAGGCTAGCCCATACTACCAGTCTTTCTGCTTGAGCATCCTGAAAGCTGGTGTTACAAGCAAACACACTAAACCCAACCAACCATTCATTCTTTTAACATAATTTCCTCCTTGAACATAAGCAGTTGCTCTGGGGTTGATTCTACACCATCTCTAGGCAACAAGGCTCTTTATGCAGAACAAAGTTGAGAAAGTGTTTTATGATCACTAGTATTCTCATTTGGTTCTGTCTTGGGTTTTTTTTTTTAACTCCCCTAGTGATTCTGTGCTGAAGGTTTTGATATTTTTCTTAAACATTGGTTGCTCTCTTTTTTTGCTGCCTTCGCTTTTGTTCTGTAGCTGACCCTCACAGCCATTTATTTTGAGCTATTATTAAGGCCTCTCTGACATTTTCATATAATATGTTCTAACGTGCTCTGGAAACTTGTTGTGGGAGGCAATTAGTACTCTCCCCAACTACAGTACAACATTCACAAAGCCTTGTTGGGTGTCTGATGCCATGGTCAACCACTAAGCATTGTTTTGTGTGTCACTGTATGACATGCTTTAGATAGAGTCCTTCAAGAAAAGACACATCATACTCTTTTGCCCAGCAGTTGGTGTTCTATGTGTAACTTTTATCCATGCTTTTACCCATAGATCTAAAGTTATGAAGTCATCCTTATAGCCTCTGTATCTTGAGCTATTGCAAATATGTGTCATGAAAATTCACCCCATCAGTAAACTTGCTGATTTTGTTTTCAAATGTAAGCAGTCTACAAGGCTGCCTTTAAAGCGGTCATGTTTTTGACCACTCCTCTGGCACCCTTGTCTGACTAAATGGACCGTGAGGCAAACTCTTCTCAGAGAACTGGGAAGCAGGTGTCAACTTGAGGGTTTTTCCCAACATACTGAGGAGGAGGGAAGTACAGAGTAAACATACAACACAATGGGGTATACTGATATTACCACACACACACACACACACACACACACACACACCATAACAGATTCTCAAGATTTGAATGGGAAGAGGCTATGTGTTTGGCAGCCACTGGCTGACTGTTGTGATTTCTGCATAGCTGAGCATCTGCACAAACTTCCCACTTCTTTTCTCTGTCTTACCTGGAGCCTCTGAGAGGCTAACTAAGCACACAAGTGTATAACATTCTGCAACAATGTGCTCCTGCCCTCCAAGGACCAGACCACTATCCTTTGGGTTCACAGTTCTATTCCTTTCATGATGTCAGAGACTTAGGCTACAAGAATATAATGATCTCTTAGAAATTTTTTTTCTCATAGTTTATAATTACTACATTTAAATTCTAGAAATTTAGCAAGTTCAAAACATGAGAACATAAATTGTGATGGGACTTGTTAAAAGGAATGTCAGCACTTCTTATGGTCTGGGTCAAGTTAGAAAAGATGAGCTAGAGAAACTGCTGGGGACATGGCTGGAACTTCCAATTCCCACCAGCATCAAAACACTAGTTGTTTTACACCTGCTTTGTGCATGATTTTGGTGAGCAGCTATGGACACCTAACAAAGTTAGGAGGCTGATAAAAAGGAGGGGTTGTCAAGTCATGTTGAATGGGCTCCTCACTTCATGGGCCTGCTCTCTGTCTGCCTGTGAGAGGTACAGGAGAGAATGGAGCCAAGATGTGGTGACAATCTCAGCAGGGATCTTTGACATATGTCAGTGATATTTGGGGCATTTGTCTAGTTCCTAGGAAAAGAATATAGTATAACAAAAGATAAAATGACAGGACCAGTGCAGAGAATGTCCAGGACACCCTGTGTATAGTGATAAGAATCAATGGAAATGTGAGATGAGCTGCTCCTGACCTCCCTTTGTTGGATGTGTGAGTGTATGTGTCAGAGAGCCAGAAAATCTAGTCTGCCCCCATCATCATCATCCTTAAGCAAGACATTCATCCCTATATCATTACAATGATGGCTTCAGATCTTCTGTTGGCTGGGGTAACTGTACCTGAAAACTGATTACTGAAGTTGACAAAAATAACTTTTCCAATTTTATAACTGTTTCTTTGAATATGGTCTTTCTATGCCCTAGACTACTGTGAAATATTTAAAGCACATATATACTCCAGTGAGTGAAGAACAGATTATCTGTTGAACTGTTTTATTATTTGGTTTTCTTTACTTGCTGCCTTTAAAAACATCTCTGTCTGTTTAAAGACAAAAAGCAAGAGAGATCTACCTGCTGTAGGTGTCCCTGCAGTTCCCTAAAAACCCCCAATCCTTCTAATTTATTCTATATAATTTGTGTGTTCAGACTTAAAACCGCGTACTTTGCCTAAAATAGCTAATGTGCCAACTACTTACCTATAGTTAACCAGAAGTATTATAGAGCACTTATTCAAAATGAATAATATTTTTTTCTAGTCAAAAACATATCTGTGCAGCTGGCAAGGAGAAATGCTGTGCTTCACTGTGGATTTTGCTCTGGGATTCACCTGCTTTGGACCGGTAAAACAAAGGTAAGATATAGGGAGCCCCTGTAGACCCTATACATGTTACATTGTACTTAGAGAAGTGTGAGAGTAGATAGCTCCCATCAGCTGTGTACTGTGCCAAAGGTCTGCCTCTACAACCTGTCTTCCTTCTCCATAGTTTCGGGGTCCCTGGGTGTTCACAATCCCTAGAGCCCACACAGAAAAACTCCAAACTCCAGCAAAATGGTGTTTGGAAGCTATGATTCACTGGGGGTCGGGGGGAGCACAGGATGGGTTTTCTTGATTTCTCTGAAGGAAAAAATCCCACAACACTAAAATATAGTGAATAGAATCCCAACCATTGCTTAAAACCAGAGTACTTTTTGGAGAGAGTAAGCTCCATGAGTTGGTAGAATGTACCCATGAATGGAAAGCTGCCCTCGATTCCAGCCTCATTGATTAAAGCCACTTGTCCGAGCAGTGGGAATCACTGAATCATTTCCATCTGAGGGCTCTACTGATAAGAAAATGTTTGCCAAAGGGAAGAGCCCATGTTTTATCAAATAATATTTATAAAAATCTGCTTTGCTAATTAAGAATGAGTGCAGATTGAGAAAGTATGCTGATGATGAATGCTTCAGTGAACAGAGGATGCCAATAGATTTTATTGAGATCTCACTGGCTTTCATTAGCAAGGGCAAAGCATGGCAACACACAGCAGACTCACAGGCAGAAGACTGGTTTCTGATGTGGGGAGAGCTTGGGCAAGATCAAGGGTCCACACACAATGGATCCCATGGCTCATAGGGAGCTACTTCCTGTGGCTTCCTTTGCAGAAAAGCAGAAAAGGATGTCTTTATTGTCCTCTTAGGCTAGCTGAGTCCCTTCTTGATTGAATGCTGCCAATCTGTTCTTAGGAAAATCTGGACTGTTGGGGTTTTTTCCCTGTTGCATGAAGGTTCAGTTTGATGTTGTGCCACTTGACATAAGTGATGCTATTCTGGTCTGGTCTGGTCTGGTCTGGTCTTTGGATCTTCATGCCTAAGCTTATCCATACACATGAATTCATTAACCATAAAATGGTTACTGTCCCTAACCAAAATAGGAGTTCCAGAAACCTGATTTCCACATATATTTTCCTGGTTCAGCTTCTACCTTTCACTGTTCCCAGAGCCCACAATGAGGAAGTGAACCCTCATGGAAGGCTCCTAATAGCCAGCAATCATTTTCTCATAGTTATTTCCAATCTGCTGTATCTAAGCCTCTAGGGCCACTCTCTTCTGTGGCCCAGTCTCTGCAACCAGTTGGTAAGTACTTATAGACAGTGACTTTGTCTAGGAGTCTTCCCCTTGCTGCTCCTTCCGCCAAAACAAAGATTTCTGCCAGGACAAGTCTGCCCTCTAGGGGTCACATGGAGATGTCTGAAGAAGGCTTTTCATTTCCAGGGCTCTTCTGTCCCATCTGGAATGTCCATGATGGAGGCCTTAAGGGCTGCTCAGAACCTGCCATGAGCAGGAGAGAGCACCATATAGAATTATCATATCCAAGTACTCTGTGTGCAGAGGTAGAGAAATCCTGAGACAAAGATAGAGGCTGCTTTTGTTACACAATCTTGCCTCCTGAAAACTCACTAAAAATGTTGTCCCTTCACTTCCTCCCAGGGAGATAGATTATTATGATGTTCTCCAGTATGGACTCACACAGTGATTGTAGCAATAACAAAATGCAGTTGCATAAAATTTTAATATCAATAATGTATTTTAATTCTGCATCCAACATCAAAGGCCATCTAGAGTTAGTGAGTAAATGACTCCGATTCCTGTCAAAGGTTCTTCAAATTGTTCCACTTTGTTGACCATGGCATAGGACCTGTACTTGGAACTAAAATGCTCAAGAAGTCAGAGCTAAATACTCTTGCTACATGTTTCCTTTTGGAATGAGTGTGATGTCAGAGCATCTACCCTGAAGGAAGGAGAACACTCTGTGTAGTCTCTGCTGCTTCCTCTGCGATGCACACAATCTTGCACTTCCAGGACACCACATTTGAGACATTCTGGATTATTCTACCCTCAGGGCAGGGTTGATCTACCTCCACAGAATCTGTGTATCTTCCCTCTCATTTGGCAATGTCCTGGAATTGATCTTGGCCAAGGCCCGTACCAAGGAAGAGCAAAACAGCACACAGTCCTGCTGCCTGCTGGAGATCCCACTGGTGTTCCTTTGAGCTCTTTCTTGATAGTCTTTCTGTCAGTGCCAGAATTAGCACAATTCACACAAGAGTCTGCAGAAGGCCTTTGTGACTCTACACGAGTATATTACCATGTCTACCTACTCTCCAATGTGCAGCCTGGACAGGGCAACGCTGCCAGGGAAGGTCTTGATGTAAACTCCGGTTCCTGGTAACCTGGAAGGAAGGGTCTAGTATTCTTTAGCTCCTTTTCTGTTTCTGTGAGGATCTATGGGAAGTTCTGAGCTGGTCCCTTGCCCTTGTATGAGGGCTGAGCACATGGTGGACAAACTTTCCCTCTAGTGTGGGGGCTGGCTTATCTGGGATGTTGAGTACTTGTGCAACTATAATTGATGGTGTTACATTACAACTAAGTCATTCACCAGCTGTCATCTTTCAATTTTGAATCTCTGCCTGTTTCCTGCCCTCCTTTTCCCCAGGCAATGTCTCTGGTTTCCAAGGCAGGCCTAAAATGGGGCTCTGAGGATACTTCTTGCCATTAAATCTAGCATCTTTTCCATAAAATTAACCTAACAGTTGGTAAATGGTATTATTTGTTTCTTAGTGCTTTACATGACTGTTGTGAGCCCTTGAGAACTGGACTCCCCTGGTGACTGTGTACTTGTGCATGTGTGGGCCAGAGGGTTCCTGAGGTTGACTTTGACTAGATTAGGCTATCTAATCAATCTGAACTTTGAATATAAGCATTTATGTCAGTCCTTTAATGCCTCCTTGGGCTAGACAAAATGGCCTGCCTCTTACCCAGAATGCACTGTCAATGATGAAAGCAAAGTGGAAGGCCTTACGTTTAATATGTGTGTGCCATATAACTGGAAACCTGTGTTTTAGATGCTTAAACCACATGAAGATGCCTTCCATCTCCATGATTGAGAGCTGAGTGTTGAGATGCCATTCAGCCTTTATTACTCCAGTGGGAAACCCAATGCCCTTTGAAATTCATCTCCTATGTTTTAACTAAAGTGAGCACTGTTATTGTTTCATGCTCTCCAAGCAGCCAAGCTAGGTTCTAACTTCCCAGCTTGCATACCCAGACCTGTGTACAGAGGCTCAATCATGTATTAAGAAAGGCTCAGTGTTTGGAAATTAAATATCTTACTTAGACTACAGGAAGAAATAACATTCACCATTTTCTGAAATAGTTTTCTTTAAAAAAATAGAATTACATTTAGAGTTCATGACAGAAAGCATAAGAAATTTGAAATAAATGTCTCTTAGTCATTCAAGACTATATAAGTGTCAATCATCCAGAGGTGCTTATGGAATCACATGCTTAGAACATGAGGCTCAAAAAAAGAAAAAAAGGGGGGGGATTGGCCTGATCACCATGTGGGTCTAGATTTTTTGTAATGCATCCCAGACCAGAAGAGGCAGAAGAATGTTTCCTTGCATCACCCACAAACAAGGGTTGCATAATAAATAAAGCTGGGGTGAGGTTTCTCAAGTTCTCAATCTGAACAGACACTGGTAACTCCTGCTCTGAAAACACCCTGGTACCTGTATCTACCAGAACAGGCAGAGGCTCAGCCTCAGTACCATGGAAATGCAAGGATGGAGTAGGTGGTCCTCAGGATATTGTGGATTCCAACTGTTTTGAAATATAGATGGAACATGAACTTCAAGACTTTTCCATTGGTTCAGGTCCTCAATTCAATACGCAAAATATCACAAGGAATCTTGAGGCCAGCGTGGACAGTGTGGCACACAGCTTGCCATCTGAAATGAAAAAGCATTTTGAGACTTTCCATTCCCTTCCTTCTTGTCTGGTTGACATTGAATGCTTTGTGCATCATTTAGAAATTGGTACTTTTTATTCGTTTACTTAGAAATTAGTGTTTGCAGTTAAAAACAAACAAACAAACAAACAAACTTGACCTTCAGGATTCTTCCCATTGGTATTTTCCTAGGAAAATAAGGATCGTGTTGTCTTGTTTTGTGAGGTGGGTTCTCCCTGTGTAACCCTTGCTGGTTTGGAGCTCACTGTGTGAACCAGACTAGCCTCAAACTTGAGTTTATCCTCCTGTCTCAGCCTTCTGAGGGCTGAGATGACATTTTTGCCTCTGAAGCATGTTAGCAAGTGCTAAGCAAACTTGAAGCAGTAGTATAAGGTAGTGCTGCCCCGGTTGTCCTGTTGGTTCTCGGGGTCCTGAGGCTGAATGGTAGCATGTAGCCATGGTGGGGATAATACAGCCAGGATCCAAGCAATGTTAACTACACTGTGGCAGGATTCTACTGGGTAAGAGACATGCCTTCAGTGGACTTTATAGTTCGGCAAGCAAAGAAGGAAGCAATGGTCTTAGAAAATTTCCAGGGTAGGTACAGGAAGCCCAGGAGGATGAAAGCAGAGTGAAGACTAGAGAGGCTTCATGTGTGACCCTGAGCTCTCTGGGCATGGGGTCAGCCTCTACACACAGGAAGTGGGTATGTCATAACAAATGGCATTTACCCAGATAGGTGCTTTATGTTATTAGATATTAATTACATGAAAATACTTGTGCTACTGAATCACTCATTTGTTTATTTTCTCTGCAGAACGTGCTCTGGAGATTCAAGTTCTCGCAGCTAAGGGATCTTCAGATGATGGTAAAACTCGAGTAAAGCTGCTGTTTCAGAATCTGGACACCAAACAGATCGAAACAAAGGTAAAGTTTGCACATGTGGCACCCAAAGAGGGAGAGGGATCAGCTGGTAAAAAGATATGAGAAGAGGAAACAAATTCATCCCACAGTTGGACGTCAGCTTAACAAACCCAGGGCTGATATTTTTTCACTGAGAGTTTATGTCCTGAAACTGTGACAGATGAAACAAATTATTCAATTCTATCAGAATCCAAAAGTTGCTTAGTAAATAGCAGCAGGAAGTCAGTACTTTAAAATGTTCTAGAAGCCAAAATCTAATAGAAGAGTTTTGCAAACTGTATTATCTGACAGTATGTCTATAGTAGGGAATATAAGAAAAAGTCCCCCTATCCCTTTCAAAAGCACCACACTAAGGTATTTTGTTGTTAATAGGTAGACTATTTTTTTACATAAATATATCACCAACAAACTAGTTTTATTAAAACTAAAGTCAAAATGAACGTATAAATTTAGCACATTGAAAGACTTTTTGTGTGGAATGCATACACATTGTTTAGAATAGCACCTCCTCCCTTATATTTCTTTCTTATGAAATTAACCTGAGCAACACAACACACCTGAAATTGTTATATGTGAAGGCTTAGGGTTTATTTTTATCCTTTCCTTGTCTCCAAAAAAAGAATGTTTCACAGCTGCTTTCTAAGTAGAAGAGAAATTGTGCAGAATTGCTTGGCTCTTCTGTGTGGAGAACTGGTCAAGGCCAGAGGGATATGTACGCTCTGGGCAGGCTGTGGAAACTTCAAGGTTTATAGCCCTGAAGGGAAGTAGGACGATGTGCATTCCTGAGATGGGACATTCAGGCTCTGGGTTCCTGAGTGTGAGCAGCTGAGCTGTGGAGCCCTGAAATGAGAGCCAACTATGAAGGTTTGAGGTGCTAAGCTGTGGGGGAACCATGCTGTGGAACCTTGTGTTTGTGGGAAGGAGGGCTGTGGAGCCTTGGGCTGGAGGAAGGGTGGGAAGCTCACATAGGTTGGCATGGGCTGTGGGCTCCTGTGGTGCCATTAAAATGGGGAGATGAGACATGAGACTCTTAGCACACTGGGCTGGCTGGAGAGGTTGCATCCTGTCACTCCACTATGAGCTAAGTTCTGTGATCTGAGTCGTCGGGAGAGTCAGGCAGACAGTGACTTGTAACACATTAATGTCAAGAATTCTTCTTCCTCCTGGTCTGTTCATTGATGGGGCACCCATGGCATGGAGGGACCTGTCACCTTTTCCAGCACTGGTCCTGTCACTATCACTTCAGCCTGGGAACCACAGGGCCCTGGGGATTTGGGCTCACAGTATGTTGTTCCTCTGGAGCACAAGCTGTAGGAGCAGCTCGTGCTTGCCTGGTATCTGAGATGCCCCTTAAGAGGTGGTACTGTGTGATTTAATGGTATAATTTCCTATTTTTCACAGTAATTTAGTCCATTGTAAGTTACCTGTGTTGATAAAGGGGTACATTTGTCAGTATAACACAAATATAAATTGGTGTGTAGTGATTTGAAATTAATGTTACCTTCTCTGTGGCCCTTAGCTTGGGTTATGTGGGTTTACATCCTAGTTGATAGAAAAGAAAAAGATCTAAAATTTACAAAGGCCATAGAGATGAGTATTGGCTAAATAATGCTAAAATTTTAAACAATATTTGAGGATCTTTTTAAGAAAAAAATGAGAAATGAGTTAGAAATATTTAGGAGGTATGTGGCTATATCGCAACAAACTCAAATGCACAAACATGCAGCCCAACCTTGATACTTCATCAATTCCAGATTACCAGAGCTTCTCTTGGGACACAAGGAGGGAATGGGCAGAAACTGGCTGAGGTTCTAACAGAAATGAAGCAAGAACCAGGAGCACCTCCTGGGCTTTGGAGGTTTCTGCAGGTACAGACCAGGGCTCACTATTATAAGGGAAAGAAACAGGGACAGTGCCTCGCATAACCCTGCTCGTCTCAGAAATAATGTCCCCAGCTGCAGCTGCTGTAGCTTATAAAACAAGGGGAAATTAGACCTCTAGGTATTCTTGGAGTTAGCACACAGCCTCAATCTCTCTCTCTCTGTCTCTCTCTCTCTCTCCTTCCCCCTCTCCTTCTCCCTCCCTTCCTCCCTCCCTCCTTCCCTTCCTTTCTCTATGCTCCCCCTGCCCCTCTCTCTTTTTTCTCATGTGTGTGGTTCACATATGTATGTGTTCATATACGTGTGTGCATATGTACATGTGTTTGTGTACTGTGTCGCAGAGGTCAGAGGCTGATGCATGATGCCTTTGTCAATTTCTCTCTACCTAATTTTTTGAGACAAGGACTTTCTCTGGACCTGAATTCACTAATCCTCCTAGGCTGACAGGCAGTGAGCTCTGAGAATCCACCCTCTCTGCCTGCTCAGTGCTAGGTAGCTTATGCTGACTCTGTGCAGTTGCTGAATGTCTTAATTCAGGTCTTCATGCTTGGTGTGACAAATACTTTACCAACTGAGCCATCTCCCCTACTTCTAAAACCTTCATAAGTAAAAGATTTACTTATCTGGAGTTCTATTAAGCTGACTAATTATGTGACTTACAGTGAGTGAGACTATGAGAAGACACAGTATGGGATAGTGATGGAAAAACAGTCCCCACCCTCACAGCTAGCTCCTGCTGTGATGTGACACCCCACCCCCTCACACCCAAGCCTTGTTTCTGCATGTATTGGGCTTATTTAAATGTCCTATGGTTTCCTCTGTGTCTGAGGCTGAGGTTCTCAAGGCTGGTTTAGATAGGTTATTTCTGTAGCATGAGGTCTATGGTACATGTGTTTAATAAAGGGGTTTTAAATTAATATGTCAACACTGGAAAGAAAGAGAAACTAACTACAGAAAGTACTGTCAAATGCTGGGACCTGTGACTCATGCCTTTCATCCCAGCAACTGGGAGGTAGAGATATCAGGATCATGGGTTGAAAAATCATCCTTGGCTATGTAGCAATTTCAAGGCCACCCTGAGAGAGAATGTGGCGGGGGGGGGGGGGGGGGGGGGGAAGAGAGGGGAGGAGGAGGAAGGGAAAGGAGGTATTACCAAATATACTCACTTTTACAAGTTTCTGGGGAAAATACTTCCCATGATTGAAATGAAATACTTTCAGCACCTCAGGCCAATCTACTCATCTTACTCCTGGTATTCCCATCTGCATCCCTGTAACAAAGCACAGTCCAATGAAGAATACTTTTTGTCTTTGGGAGAAACAATAGTGCATAATTTTCACCCTCAAAGAGCAACCCCTGTATCATCAGGAAGTCATTGAAACCTATCAGATGCAGAGAGAAGGACTGGGTGTAGGCAACTGAGTTAAGAACAGCAGGCAGCAAACAGAACTCTGCTGTTGAGGTCTCCCCGCAGAGCCCAATGCATGCATTACTGATGCTGCTGAAAAACTATTTCAGAAAGCCAGGGGAAAAAAGAGGAATGGACGACCCAACCCAACCATCACACAGATTGTAACATTGTTCATGAGCAGGAATCTGGGAGACATGAATGCCATCTTCAGCAGAAAGAGTAGAGATCTCTGTAGAGGTCTCATGGTGTAGACACTCTGAGATTCAGTGCCTCTCAGGTGTAGTGCCCAGTACCAAATGTTCCTTACAGTCATTTGAGACTCTGCTCCCACATAAACCTTCTCACACAACTTAGCTTTAGCATGTGACTTCATTTAGCTTTGTTTTGTTTTGAGAGTGTCCTGTCTGTCCACAGAATTAGAATTACCGTATTAACAAAACACATAGTTAAATGTTACTCTAAGCAAGTGTGCAACTCTTCTTCCATCAAGGAGACACTGGAAGTGGTGACTTGATGATGTTTGCCCCATCTAGGATGTTGCTGGGCAGGGGTTTCTGAGACACTCTGGCAGCTCAGATCCTAAGCTAACTGAGCAAGCCGCCCCTGCAGTCAGGCAAGCAGTTGTGAGCTATTCTCTAAAACAATCTTGAGTCTTTTGCCCATAGGCTAAAGGAAGGAAGAAAAGGAGCTCAAGGCAGGAAAGCATCAGCATAATTAGACACTGGGTAGAGGGTCCTGAAATGCTCTTCTAGAGTAAGGCACCAGAGGACCAAGCATGGAGCTGGGGTTTGAAGAGAGGTTGGTTCACAGTCCTTCTCTGTGTCCTCTCTTAGTGGAATGAGCTTTTAAACAAGAACAACAATCCCATGGTATGGGCCCCATTCATGTGAGTCCACCATCTCCAAAATGAGGGGACTAGGTTGTGACATGAACTGAGGGTGAGCACAAAATCTCAGCTGATAGCACTATGCTTTCTTCTGCCTGTCTTCCATACTCAGCAAGGCATGTCCAAGTGGCATTCATGTCACCATGCCTCATGGGTAAGCATTGCTGAGAAACAAACTGACTGATGACCTCTTTGAGACTATAAGGCCTCTTTGGTTCTGGAGATGTAGGGAGCATGCCACTCAGAACTAGTTGACTGACATCCTGTTGAAAATCAGGCCTGGAGCCAAGGGCCAGTGTGCATGAAAACACACACATGCCCAGTCCTGAATATGGACATCATTTTCCATGGCAGAAGCCTAAGCCTGTGGACAAGTGCCATCACTATCAGATAAACTCAGTATGACACATGTACAATGTGCTTCAAGGCCAGCTCACCCCAATCTTTGGAAATAATTCTTTTAAAAAAAATGAGATATGAGTTTTTTGGAAGTAATAATAAATCATAGAGTCTGTTTAAAGTTTAATTTTAATCAAAATTCAAAGATTTTTATTAGTGACAAGGAAAAGCTACCTAGTTAAATGATCAGAAAGCCCTGAGAAATCCCCTAATCAAATCTTATGTTCAGGGACCCTTCTACAGTACCGATACTACTCTCTGGGAAAGGCAGAGAATCCCCACCCCTGCAGTGAGTGTAGGCTGAAACATCACAGAAATGATGAGGCTCTACCTGGAATTAGACACTATCTAGAAAGTTAATTAAGTTTCTGAGAACTTTTTCATAGGGTTTGTCTCCACATATGAAGAGCATGTGTCTTCACAGCCAAGCCACAGATGCTTGTTGGACACCCTGAAGCTATGCTTAGCCTAGCTGTACTCGCAATCATGAGCTGTATACTCACTTTCTCTGTATCCAAGGAAACTGCCTAGATTATACCTTCTACTCCCCCATCCATTTTATTAACCACTTTGCTTCTAATTATAGTTTATTAAATAACAGATTCTACCAACAGAGACAGCTGGACCCAATTTCCATCTATAGTTTTGGAATGCCAGTGTGCTCTCATTATTCACTGGCCCTGGGGATGAGGGAAGGCTGAAGATGTGGGTTCAAAGAAACATCATTCATGTTAATGATAGAATGAAAAGTCAATCTGAGCACTGTGTCTTTAAAAAGGGAAACAGAAGCATACATGCTGGTATGCTCCCTAAAGAGGGAGATGGAAATTATTCTCCTACTATCCTCACTAGGACTGGAAGGAAAGAGGGAAGGCTATACTGGGCAGCCTTACAGAGGCTAATATGCCAAGTGGCACAGGACATCCTGGCATGAGTCAGTGCTGGTTTCTTGCATTTGTAAATTATTTGTACACCAGAATAGCCTGCATGTATCTTTCCAGTGCATCACTATCAATATTTTACCCTTCAACATTAAATTAAAAATGAGAGAAAGTCTATACTGTCCTTTAAGATATTGACCTTGGTGGAATAAAATGTACAAGAGTTATTTATCTTTGTCAGAACTTGGAACTTTCCAAATAAAATATTTACTAGCACAGAAGAAAAAAAGTAAAACCATGGGTACTCTTCATCCCTAGCTTTCTCGTTCTCAGTGTGTGTCTGAGTTACTCGGGAACCACTGCAAATTGCAAAAGCTGAATTGGTTAAAACAGCTTTGCCAAAAGTTGTTCATCTTAAAATATGCAGAAGCAAGAGAAGTGACAGAGTCAGGGTCATTTGTAGAAGTCATTTGTTTGTTTGTTTTTAACATCCTGTCAAGGTCAATAACATGCATTAATTTGTAGTTCTGCTATTTACTGAAGGAGAACAATTAAGAATGTAAAGCAGAGGTGCTGGTCAGATGGCTTAGTGGTTAAAGGCACATACTGCTCTTGTAGAAGACCCAAGTTCTATTTACAGGACCCATGCCCTGCAGCTTCGTGACTATAACTCAACTCTAGGGATCTGATGCCCCGATTGGGCCTCCATGGGCACCTGTAGTCACATGTATGTACCCCAGCATAAACATACAATTATACAAATAATTAAAAACAAAAATAAATCCTTATTTTAGAACCAGAGAAAGTCTAGAAGATTTCACCACCAAACACAGACCACAGCCTGGAGAGATTACAGAGCCAGCTTTGAAGGTGATAGCAGACATTTTAAAACAGTGTGTACACCTTCAAATCCTGACAAATGAACACTGTTGTAGATTGAATAAAAATGACACCTAAGCGCTTGTATCTGAGCACTCAGTCACCAAGAATTGAACTATTTGAAAGGACTAGAAGGGTAAAATTGTGTGATATTGTTGGAGTACGTGGCCTTGTTGGAGGGAGTGTGTCACTGGGGTTGAGCTTTGAGGATTCAAAAGCCCATGCCAGTCTCATCTCTTTCTGCCTGTGGACCGGGATGCAAAGCTCTCAGCTACTTCTCCAGCACCATGCCTGCTGCCATGTGCCATGCCCCTGCCATGATCATAATGAACTAAGCTAGCCTTTGAAACTGTATGGAAAGCCTCTAATTAAATACCGTATTTTATAAGATTCCCCATGGCCATGATGTCCCTTCACAGCAATAGGGCAGTAACTAGGACAAACACGAGCTTGGCAGAAGAGATGACAGGGTCTCCATTTCCAGGGGTCATGATCTGAAACATCCCCTGCTCAGTAGATACCAGAAGTTACAAATAGTCCCTGTTTTGAGTTAAGTCTGAAATGCCCCACATGTGTTTGAACTCTTGGTCCCCAACTGATAGTGTTGATTTTTAGGGATTGGGGGAAACTTAGTACTGAATCCATCTAGCAGACCTGGAATGTCGGGGTAGGATTTGAAGGTTGTTGTTACTTCTGTTTCTGGCTGAGATCTCTGTTACCTGATAATTCAAGATGTGAGGAGGTACCACAGCTCAACACACTCCCACTATGCCATCATGAGCAGTTCTTCTGGTGCCTACCATGATGAACTACAATCTCCTGAAATCTTGAATCAAAGTAAAATCCCCCCTCCTTGCATTCCTTCTGTCAGATACCTTGTCACAATGATAAAAACTAAAACTGAAATCTGTGCATCTGTGTTTTCTCTGGTGTATGCCATACAAGTATTCCTATCGTGTTTATGATAAACTTACTTTTTTAAGAGAAGCCCTTTATGGCTTCTTATTGTCATATCTGAATTGCCAGTATCACTACTCTTCTACTTTGGAGTCGTCATTAAGTAAAATAAGGGTCAGTGTTGGTGCTAAGAGAGTTGATCTGATAACAGGTGGCTCCTAAATGACTAAGCAGTATGTAGACACTGGATAGAGGGGGTGTCTTACATCCTGGGTAGGACAGAGGAGAAAGTGTCCTACCTACACATGTCCTAAGCTACACAGATTAGTGGGCAACTTAAAACTTATAAATTGTTAACTTCTGGAAACTTGAGGTATTTGTATGTTGCAAGAACCCATGTAACTAAGACTCAGAAAAGGAAACCACAGACAAATAGTCTACCCCAGCTAATGAGAAAAAGTAGGTTCCAAACAAAATGAGTAAAGGACCCTTCTTTGAGGAAAGTAGTTTTTTCTTACATCATTCTCCACTAGTTCCCCCAGCTCCAGACTGCACCTTGAATAATGATCTCCTCTTCTTTTCCTGTTCTCTCTCTCTCTCTCTCTCTCTCTCTCTCTCTCTCTCTCTCTCTCTCTCTCTCTCTCTCTCTCTCTCTCGACTGTCTTTGTCCTGGGCATACCCAGGGACTGGATCATGCTGTTGAAGGGACACTCAGATAAGCCAGATGCCATTATTTGGGAAGAAGAGGGAACAGGGCCAGTAACCCCACAGTAAAGATGCCAAGGAATGGAGGAGGTGATTTTAATGATACCTTCCCAATATGTATCTCTCTCTCTTTCTCTCTTCCTCCCTCCCTCTCTCCCTCTCTATGTCTCTGTCTCTTTTTGTATATAGTGTCTGTCTCTCTGTGTGTCTCTGTCTCCTCTCTCTTTTCTTCTACTGGTTGCTTTACCATTCCTGAGAGCACACCCCTCTTATATGCAATCCTGGTGCTTTTGGGGGTCTCTTACCTGATTTGTACCAAAAAAAACCACCAATCATAGCCCTGTGTGTATCTGTGTCCTCTCTCAAAGCAGACATTGCCTTCTTTTCTAGTCTAACTCACACCCTCATCTTTTCTCATGGACTCTTGTCTTTTCCTGAAGGGAATTCATATCCCTAGATATTCCCTTCTGTTTCATACTGGACAGGTGCCCTTGCCCAACAGACATAATTCTCTCTCTCTTATACATCCCCCAATCCAGCTCCCCATACTTACTGGATGATTGCCCTTATAGTAGTGTTTGTGTTTTTGTGCTATGATGGTATCCATACACAGACCCACAGCTACCAACCTGTTTTGCTTTTGGTTCTTGGTTCCTGCCCTTTTCTAAAATTCCTCCACCCCTACCCTGCCCAAATACAAAATTGTTTGTTCAAGGTTGATACACATTAGGAAGGTATCATTAAAATCACCTACTCCATTCCTTGGCATCTTTACTGTGGGGTTACTGGCCCTTTCCCTCTTCTTCCCAAATGATGGCATCTGGCTTATCTGAGTGTCCCTTCAACAACATGACCCAGTCCTCAGGGTATGCCCAGGACAAAGACAGTCAGAGAGTACATAACCTCTGGGTAAAGCTGAAATTCTTCACTTGAGAGAATCTCAGAAATCCTGGTGATGCAGGATTGCTCTGAGTAACTCATCAGACAGCTGGCAACAGGGTAACACTATAGTTCCAAGCAGGGGGAATATGGAAGCCCTGTGGGAGCTCCTTGAACCCCTGACTTTAAGTGACATTTCTGTAACTAATTGGCCTTGTCACTTTGGAAGATTGCTTTGAAACTCCATTTCCTCCTTTAAAAACTGTAAATGGCAGCCTCTGACGTTTATCTTACTTTATATTGTAATTTTGAGGCTGAAGAAATTTATTAATTTGACAAGGCCACATTGATTAAGAAATAATATCCATCTCACACTGATGTTGCTCCAGTGACTGTCCCTTGTTCTCAGCCACTATAGTTAATAATACAGGCTGCTAAGGATGGTGTGGGGTCACAGTTTCACTGACAGGGGGAATTGCCTCCAAAATCACAGAGTCTCTGGCTGCCCAGCTCAGCCATGCACTATATTTGATCAGAATAACCAGATTCGCTGAGTAAATTTTCAGAAAATTTACCAGCCATGTGGTAAACCACCCATAATTTAAACACCATCATAGTAGGACTATTGACACCAGAGCAAGCAACAAATGTCACAAACATGGGGGGGGGACAATTGACAATGTCCCACTGTGTGACTGCACAGCCAGTAAATGGAGGAACCACAGTCGGAATTTCACGTGATATCTCTAAGTCAGGGACATTAACCATCAGCCCAGCTCCAACCTGGGCAGGCACAGGTCAGCAAAGCACAGGGTCATTGGTCAGGGGTGTCTTTCCAAATTTGCTTCTTCACCTCAGATACTGAACAATACTGAAGGTCAGCTCCACTGACAAGAAGCTAGATTATGCGGAGAATACCCTTCTTTTTTTTTTTTTTTTTTTTTTTTTTTTTTTTTTTTTTAACCTGTCATACCCCATCAAGAGTCAGGAGGGTTCACATGGCTCCATTTTACTAATCATCTGGAGATCCCAGTTCTTAAATGTCAAATATGTTTGGAAAGTAGGGAGGGGACAGCAACAGTCCACAGGTCACAGATACTATGTGGTGACTTCCTATTTCTCTCCAAACCTGTTTTTAAAAAAATTATATTATTTATCAAATATGCCTCCAAACCTGCCAGACAAATTTGGAGGTTGCTGTGTACTTGGCTATGTGACTTCCCACCTAAGTGCACAGATTCTTTTTCTCTGCAGGTAGATGGTGGCAGCCCACCATCACCTGTGACATGTTTGAGGAGCCGGCAGAGAAATAGCAGTGTCAGATGGCCACTGCAATCACTGTGAGTGTCAGGAGCAGACATGTTTGGCTAGCAACACTTGCAAAGGTACAATTCCAGATGGCCATGCTGATAGCATCTACTTAGGATCTAGAGTGGACAACCCAGGTATTATGGCTTGGCCCTTGGCTGAACCAAGAATGCTGTGCGACACATTTAGATTCTGTATCTGAATCAAGACTGACTTCTGCTCCAGAGACTTACAGATGATTCCTGGCTAGGAACACTCTTAGCTGAGATTTTGCATGCACAATGACTCTCATGAAATAGTCTTTTCAAAATTTTTTGATGCAGCTTCAATTTTCAATGCCAGGAAATACCAAGTCTGTTTTGGGATCTGTGCCTCAATGCCAGTGGCCATCTTGGCTTCTTCTTCCAGTGTGTCATGCTGTTATTGGGTAAATTGTAGGAATTTGCAACCAATTTTCAGCTCCCTTACCATAAGCGCAGCTGCTGAGCGATGTGTGATGTGGGCTTCGTGGCTTTGATTCTTCTACTTGTCCCCATGAGAAGGGTGTTTACTCCCAGTAGAATGCACAGCTTGGAGTAGGTTTTGTTATCGCTTGCAAGAATCTTGTGTTTGTTTTACAGTATTGCTTGGTCCTTCTCTGTTCTGGAGAAAAATCATATCTAATAAAAAAAATTGAGCACCATCTCATGGTGTGCAAAAAACAAGTGAATCCTGCATAGGTTGACATCAGGCAAAGGAGCTAAGTAACTCATGGATCATACAAACAACCAGGATGCAATCACCTGTGAAGCAAGTACAGGGCCTCAATAAGAAAACCCTTTGCTTGATATGAAGAAGAGACCCTAAACATCTAGAATGTCTTATTATTCAGACAAAGAGAATTCAAAGTAACACATTCTTTCATGCAGGTAAAATCAGGGTTAAACTTCACCTGCATGCAAAGGAGGATACAAACATTGGCAGAAAAGAACCCTTTGGTCACAGGCACAAAGGAGTGGAGGACAGCTTCCAAGTACAAGGGACCCCATCCCCAAGTCTTTTCTATCTCTGGCCAGGCATGACTCCAAGGGATTCATGTTCCAGCTGCACTCTCTCCATGTACCAGAAGCGCAACTTCTTGGTTATTTCAAGTGAAATCTCACTGTCCCCTTTCCCAGTCTCCCTCTGTGGTACTCTGGTTGACTCAAGCTCCTTAGCTTCCAGTACAAGAGCAGTTTCTAAAAGGAATGAACAAGATAAAAGGAGGCATTTGGGTGAGTCTTCTGTAAGTAAGGTGACAGCTGGTTTTGCAATATGGAGTCCTTGGCTTAGGAAGAAACATGCCTTCAAGTAAAAGCAATAGGAGTTCAGGGGCCTTCAGCACCTGTGGAGAACTGCTATCCCTCCTTTAGGGAAGGGGCTGACTTCCCATCCCAGAAGTTCTGCCTGCTCAGGCCCCCAGGAGGAACAACTGGGAGACTGACAAGCCTGAGTGGGATGTTCCTCAAAATTAAGAAACTTTATGTGTGGTATTGATTGCCTCAGCAGTTAAGGATATGATAGAATTTTACTTAAACTGAATAAACAGGGTGTCAATGAATGAAGTCACCTTAAAAGGAATTGTGCTATTCTTCACCATATTGGAACAATATAGAAGAGAAATATCAATGATGCGATCAGATATCTCTTCTGCCTGTTGGATGGGTATCAGGTTGGGGGTAAGATTTGTATCCCAAGACACTAAGATTGATTTCCCAATAACAGCATGACATTTGAAGACTTCAACTTACATTTAGCAGCAGGAGAGCTCATTGCCAACTTAGCTGGTTTGGGCTGAGGGTCTTGAGTGGCAAGTATGTAAGGAAAGGAATGACACCAGAGACTAGTAGGATGGCTCCAGAGGCTGGAGACTTGCATGTGATCCTAGAAATGGTGGTAGAAGAAGAGAATCGGCTCCACAAAGTTGTCCTCTGATCTCCACAAGTTTGTTGTGGCATATGTGTGTCTGCACAAAAAAGATCAAATAATAATAATAATAAATGTTACTTTAAAGAAAATTACTATAGCTTGTATAGATTTTAGTCTTAAATATTAGTGTTTTAAATTGGAGAAAGTAAGGACCCAGTAATTTAATGTCATTTTTCATGTGCTCTGTGGTGGGTAAGCCCACAACCTCCTGAAGATTCCTGTTCTTGAGTATCATTTTTTTCTTTTGTTGATATAACAACTGGATGAAGAACTAGGTCTCTCCCACTTATGTGTGTTGCTCACACAGCAGGGCTCTGGTTGTCCTTCCAAAAATGCTCATTAGAAACCACACGCGAAAAGAGTACACACGTGCAACCAGGTTAAGCAAACAGCCAGCTCTGCTGCCATGAGACCCTCTTCCTAATGTCACTGTCAGCCCTCTGGCATTTCCAGCTTGTGAACCCATAAATCATAACCCTGGTCTTCAAGTCTACCTAAGACCTAACCCAAACTAAGCAAGGATGATGACAAATAACAAGGATTGTTTGTTGCCCTGTGGAGAGATCAAGGAAACACAGCCTGCATTGTCAGAGTATCATTATAAATGACAATGTATCCATCTTTGTAAATCTATATTGACCATGCCATGCTGCCTTTATTTTAACATCAGCTGTTTCAGTGTACATTTGTATTTAACGTGGAGAAAATGTCTTGGAGAACACAGAGAGCCAGAGCTTCTTAAAGTTACCACAATACATCTTCCCAGTGACCACAGTCCTGTTTCCATTTCCTCTCAGGAGTTGGGTTCCAGGACTTGACAGCTGTCCTCCCTGCATCCACTCCTTCATTGCTGCCAAGGTGGCCTCATTGGACCCCGTGTTCATGGACAGCCAGAGTATAATAAGAAGATACATGTGCAGCAGCTAAAGCCAATTTGGAGAGTGCTACAAGCAGTAAATTATTTTCTTAAGAAACAAATCTTTCCCTGCACAATGTTACAATTTTGTGTGGTTTTATAATGAGCCTATAGTTGTGATACCAATAAAGACATCGGTAGTTTCACAGATGGGTCAGACTGCTGAATATGACAGTGGGTTACAGATCTGACAGTGGTGGTGGGAACTCAGGGTTCTCTGAAGCCATCCCATCCCAGCCTGTCTCACACAGACAGTGATGCAACACCACAGTCTACAACTGGCATTCGTGAAATCAGAGATATTGCACAACCACAAAGAACCTGGTAGGAGGGAGAAGCCACCGTTTACTTTCTTAGAGCAGATAATGGAAGCTCCCACAGGCCAGTTGGTAAC